>NC_056506.1:2490760-2538026 GCF_014905685.2 Nematolebias whitei | reverse complement strand
AAAAAAAAAAAAAAAAAAAAAAAAAAAAAAAAAAAAAAAAAAAAAAAGATTAGTGTCAACTGAGGAGTTTGTAAGCTGAGTTTAACACCTGCACAACAAAGTCTGTTTGTTCCCAAGGGAATAAATGCATCTCGTTTTAACAGTTTCAAACACAAAACACATGAATGATGTTTGTTTTGAGATGACGTGAGCTCTTTTTCTGTTTAAGCTGAGCTGAACTGTTTTCTGAGATGAGGTGTTCTTTTTCTGAAGTGGTGTTCCCCTACAACATGAAAATTTAATTAATTAGGTGGAGTGGATTCATTTATTCTAACAAAATGTTTTTGTTTTAGCCAGGTTTTTGTCAGACAGAATGAATCAATATGATGATCAGTTATCAGTTCATTAACTAACAGGGATTTAGAGGAAAGAGATCTGATGTTCAAATAGTCCACATTTAACAATTTTATTCTTTTGTTCTGGTAAATTAGTTGTGTTTATTTGAATAAGATTTATTTGGTTAATATTTTTAGAGCTCAATTTTGGTTTATTTGATTTGAGCGGTGGGCAAGTTGACATATCATGAACAACAATCAAATGTTTTAGGCCAGATGGTCAACTTGCTGCTCACAGAAACAGCCTGAGGACAACCAAGGCCAAAGTGGTTCAGAAAAAGGGTTGTAAGTTCGATCATCCAGGTAGATGACAACAAAAATGGTTAAATCGTGTCATCTGGACCAGTTTTTTTAAGTGAGAAACGTTTCGTCACCCATCCAGCAAACTTACTCAGTCTACATCCAGATGACATGATTTAACCTCTGTTGTTATCTACCTGGATGATTGAGTTTACAACCTTTTATGTATTTTGTAATAACAGTAAATTTGTAGTAAATAAATGAAAGGCATTGTTGAGATTCTGATCTGTGGGAAATCACAAAGCAGTATATGTTACACACTCCAGCTCCATATGAATCGGTGTCAACTTCAGGGTCTGATCTCCAGCTTCTCAGTGTTTCTCAGTGCTCAGTGTTTTTAATGTAAAATCCAGTAAAAGTGTGCCGAGAGGACTCCAGAATGCCTCATATTATATGTCGGTGCTTAGAATAGTCATGTTTTTTGTCTTCTAGGACAGAGAATGCCTGATAAATATAACTTCTACCCAACCCAACGTGACCCTGGACCTGAACATCCAATCTGCATCAAAGGCTCACATTGGGAATTACTCATGCATGACCCAACCGCCAGACACACTCAGCCCTCCAGTCTCTGTTCAGGTCATAGGTGGGTCTAAATACTGATGCAGAGTTTATCCATTCAGATATCACAATGTGATGACTGCAGGATTACTTGTGGTTTCTAGAGTTTCCAAAACCAGAATGGGAGGCAGAGTCTTCAGTTATCAGGCTCCTCTCTTGTGGAACCAACTTCCAGGTTCTGTCTGTGAGGATGACACATTGTCTAGTTTTAAGATTAATCTTAAGTCTTTCCTTTTTGATAAATCATATAGTTAGGGTTGGCTTGGGTTTCCTGAGATATCCCTTAGTTATCCCTGAGATCAGGGGTGGCAAATCCACTTACAAAAGGGGGCCAAAATTAAAACTTTTTCAAACTAAGGGCCGGTTTCAGAATCTACATTAACTCAAGTTAGATACCAAACATCTTTTCTTGGTTGCAGGTTCCTCAACAAGAGTTTGATTGGTCTCATTTGATGTTCTCTGTTACAATTTTGACATCATAATCTAAGATTACTGAAAAAAATGAAAGTAATAAAAGTATTTTACATTTAAAATATCATCTCGGGGGCCAGAAAAGATGTCAACGAGGGCCACATTTAGCCCCCGAGCCTTGAGTTTGACACATGTGTCCTAGATACTGTAACTCTGTGAGGACAGAATTTCTCAGTGCAGCCGGGGGGCAGAGGGTTTCCAGTTCGGTGGCCTCAGGATTCCATCTCCGCTCTTTGCAGATAATGTGGTCCTGTTGGCATCATCATGCCATTATCTTCAGCTCTCACTGGAGTGGTTTGCAGCCGAGTGTGAAGCAGCTGGAACGATAATCAGCACCTCCAAATCTGAGGCCATGGTCCTCAACCGGAAAAGGCTGCATTGCTCTCTTCAGGTTGAGAGTGAGGTTCTGCCTCAAGTGGAAGAGTTCAAGTATCTTGGGTTTTGTTCACAAGTGAGGGAAGAATGGAGCGTAAGATTGGCAGATGGACTGGTGCAGCATGTGCAGTATTATGGACTCTATAGCAGTCTGTTATGGTAAAGAGGGAGCTGAGCTGTAAGGCAAAGCTCTCTGTTTACCGGTGTTACATCCCGGCTCATTTTGGACAAAACATAAATGACAGGGCAAAAGTTTGTGTAAAAAAAATAATAATGTGACAATTTATTTTTGGCTGAGTTTACAAACTACTAAACAAAAACACAGCAATAGCTGGGGTTCTTCACACAACTTAAATAAAAACATCAACAATACCTTCTTGTTCTGAACAATGATTCAGCTACTTGAAAACAAAAATGAAAATTCCAAACCAAACAAAATACAGAAACCCAACTAACAATGATCAAACTAGCAGAAGTGGCTCCACAATGAGAATGAAATATCCAACCAAACAAATGTGTCTTTGCTACATAGGCTTTCAGAACCAATAAGACAAAGCCCGACACAGTTTGAAACAATTTGGCTGCACCACCAAAAGTTGGCATACTGCACACTAAGCACAGCAGCCTTGATTGAAGGGCAGGGCTGGCTTTTATGATCTTCTTCCTTCTTCTGGCCTCTTCATTGGAAGTCGCTGGTGGATGGGTGGTGCTGTTCAAACCTCCTTTGGCCAATCATCTTTGGACAGGTGAGTCTTGAAGGCTTGGTTTAAAGTCCACCAGTAGAGGGAGGAAGCGAGCTAGCAGAAACCAGGCATTACAGAAAAGAAAACTGCAAAACTACAAAAGAAGAACGGTAGTACAGGCCTGAGGCCGTAACACCGATAAGTCTACGTTCCTACCATCACCTATGATCACGAGCTCTGGATAGTGACCAAAAGAATTAGGTTGCAGATATAGGCAGTTGAAATGAGTTTCTTTTGCAGGGTAGCTAGACTTTCCCTTAGAGATAGAGTGAGAAGTTCAGTTATCCAGGAGAGACTCGGATTAGAACCACAGCTCCTCCACATCGAGAGGAGCCAGTTGAGGTGTTTCGGGCATCTGGTAAGGATGCCTCTTGGGCCCCTCCTTAGGGAGGTGCTTTGGACATGTCCAACTGGGAGGAGACCCCAGGGAAGACCCAGGATATGCTGGAGAGTCTATGACTCTTGGTTGGCCTGGGAATGCCTTGGGGTCCCTCCAGAAAAGCTAGAAGAGGTGGCTGTAGAAAGAGATGTCTGGGCCTCCCTGCTCAAGCAGCTACCCTCGTGACCTGACTTTGGAACTAGCTGAAGTTAATTAATGGATGGATGGATGGTTTTTCTTGTGCCCCCTATCCTTGTAGGATGTGAAGAAGGTTTTTGAAGATGTCAGTGGACGTCCTTGGGAGGGAGGTACTGTAAGGATGGTACCCTCTGTTTGTCTCCCTGTGCCTGTTCTCCCTAGCGTCTCTCCTTGATTGCCCTGATCAGTTTCACCTGTGTGTCCTCCAGGTGTTTGTAATGTTACCCTGTCTTATATGTGCATATGTCTGTCTATGAGTCCTGTTCTGTGTCGGTCCATCATCTGGTATGCATCCTGTGTTCCCTGTGTTTGCCCTGATCCTGTCCTGCCACATCTACCTGTTTGTTTGTTATTATTAAAGTGTTATTTATTTTACGTCCTGGCATCCCGAGTCCTGCCTGCACCATTGGGTTCTTTCCTGTCTTGCTCATCCACATTCATCCTGACACCCTTAAAGCAGTCAAAGTTGACAACTTCAGATATTTTGCAAGGTATTCCAGGTTACAGGAGCAGAGTAAGAGAAGGCGCTTTTGCCAAGTTTGGTCCGCACTGAGGGGACTCTGCAGGTAATTATGCCTTGAGTGCACACACTGTAACTGCACTGACGAAGTAACATGTAGGAAGAGATATATGAAGGCCACAGATTAAGACATGATTTAAAGATGAAAATGTACCAGTGCTCCTCCCTGGGCTGCCACTCTTCCCTGGGCTGCCACCTTACCGTGGTAGAGGGGTTTGAGTGTTCCGATGATCCTAGGAGCTATCCTGTCAGGGGCTTCATGCCCCTAGTAGGGTCACCCAAGGCAGACAGGTCCTAGGTGAGGGACCAGACAAAGTGGAGCCCAAAGACCCCTATGAAGATTAAAATTAATGGAACCAATATTCCCTTGCCTGGATGTGGGTCACCGGGGCATCACCGGGCCTGGATGTGGGGAACGCTGGTGAGCGCCTGGTGGCCTGGCTTTTATGCATGGAGTCCGGCCAGGTACAGCCCGAAGAGGAGACCTGGGTCCCCCTTCCCATGGGTTCACCACCTGTGGGAGGGGCCAAAGGGGTCAGGTGCAATGTTGGATGGGTGGTGGCCGTGGGCAGGGACATTGGTGGTCTGATCCTCGGCTACAGAAGCTGGCTATTGGGATGTGAAATGTCACCTCTAGTGGGGAAGAAGCCTGAGCTGGTGTGTGAAGTTGAGAGGTTCCCGGCTAGAAATAGTCTGACTCACCTTGACATATGGCTCTGGCTCTGGAACCAGTTATCTTGAGAGGAGTTGGACACTCTTCCACTCTGGTGTTGCTCCTGGTGAGAGGCGCCGAGCAGGAGTGGACTTACTTGTTGGCCCCCATCTTGGTGCCTGTACATTGGGGTTCACCCCAATGAATGCGAGGGTAGTCTCCCGACGCCTACATGTGGGGGGACAGGTTCTGACTGTTGTTTGTGCTTATTCGCCAAGCGATAGTTCAAATTACCCACCCTTTTTGGAGTCCTTGGAGGGGGTACTGGAGAGTGCACCTCTTGGGGATTCCCTTGTTCTGCTGGTTGACTTCAATGCTCACGTGGGCAATGACAGTGAGACCTGGAGGGAGGGGTGTGGTTGGGAGGAATGGCCCCCCTGATCTGAACCCAAGTGGTGTTCTGTTATTGGACTTCTGTGCTCATCATGGATTGTCCATAATGAACACCATGTTCAAGCATAAGGGTGTCCATCTGTGTTCTTGGCACCAGGACACCCTAGGCTGCAGTTCGATGATATACTTTGTTGTCATCTCATCTGATCTGTGGCTGAATGTCTTGGACACTCGGGTGAAGAGAGGGCAAAGCTGTCCACTGACCACTACCTGGTGGTGAGTTAGCTCCGATGGTGGGGGAGGATGCCGGTCAGACCTGGCAGACCCAAGCATATTGTGATGGTCTGTTGGAAATGTCTGGTAGAGTCTCCCATGAGACGGAACTTTAAGTCCCACCTCTGGGAGAGCTTCGAACACATTCCGGGGGAGGTGGGGGACATTGAGACCGAGTGGGCCATGTTCCATGCCTCTATTGTCGAGGTGGCTTATCGGAACTGTGGTTGTAAGGTTGTTGTGCCTGTCGTGGCGGTAACCCTCGAACCCGGTGGTGGACACCAGTGGTGAGGGATGCTGTCAGGTTGAAGAAGGAGTCCTATCGGTCCTTTTTGGCCTGTGGGACCTAGGAAGCAGCTGATGGGTATCGGCAGTCCAAGCGGCATGCAGCTCAGGTGGTCGCTGAGGCAAAAACTCGGGCATGGGAAGAGTTTGGAGAGGCCGTGGAGAATGACTTTAGTATGGCTTTGAGGCGATTCTGGTCCACCATCCGGCATCTCATTGGGGAAAGCAGTACACTACCAACACTGTTTATAGTGGAGGTAGTGTGCTACTGACCTCAACTCGGGATGTCGTGGGTCGGTGGACAGAGTACTTCGAAGACCTCCTTAATCCCAGTGGCACATCTTCCACTGAAGAAGTGGAGCCTGAGGACTTTGGGTCGGGCCCTCAAATCTCTGGTGCTGAGGTCACCGAGGTAGTTAAAAAGCTCCTCGGTGGCAGGGCCCCAGGGGTGGATGAGATTCACCCGGAGTTCCTTAAGGCTCTGGATGTTGTAGGGTTGTGTTGGCTTACACGACTCTGCAATATTACATGGACATCAGGGGTAGTTCCTCTGGATTGACAGACCAGGATGGTGGTACCCCTATTCAAAAAGGGGAACTGTAGAATGTGTTCCAACTATAGGGGGATCACATTCTTAAACCTCCTTGCTAAGGTCTATTCAGGGGTTCTAGAGAGGAGGGTTCATTGGATAGTCGAACCTCGGATTCAGGAGGAGCAGTGCGGTTTTCGTCCTGGTCGTGGAACACTGGACCAGCTGTACACCCTCAGCATGGTCCTGGAGGGTGTGTGGGAGTTTGCCCAACCATATGTGCTATATGGACTTGGAGAAGGCGTTCGACCAGGTCCCTCGTGGAACCCTGTGGGAGGTACTCTGGGAGTATGGGGTACCAGGCCCTTTGATATGGGCTGTTAGGTCCCTGTATGACCAGTGTCAGAGCCTAGTTTGCATTGCTGGCGGTAAATCGGACTCGTTCCTGGTGAGAGTTGGACTCTGCCAAGGTTACCTTTTGTCACCGATTCTGTTCATAACTTTTATGGACAGAATTTCTAGGTGCAGCCAAGGTGTTGAGGGGATCTGTTTTGGTGACCTTAGGATTGCGTCTCTGCTTTTGCATATGAGGTGGTCTTATTGGCACCATCATGTTGTGATCTACAACTTTCACTGGTGCAGTTTGCAGCCGAGTGTGATGCGGCCAGGATGAAGATCGGTTCCTCTAAATCTGAGGCCATGGTCTTGAGCTGGAAAAGGGTAGAGTGCCCTCTCCATATCGGGGAGGAGGTCTTTCCCCAAGTGGAGGAGTTCAAGTATCTTGGGATCTTGTTCACGAATGAGGGAAAAATGGAGCGTGAGATCGATAGACGGATAGGTGCAGCGTCTGCAGTTAAGCTGGTGCTGTACCGGTCTGTTGTGGTGAAGAGAGAGCTGAATCAAAAGGTGAAGGTCTCAATTTACCGGTCAATCTACGTTCCTACCCTCATCTATGGTCATGAGCTTTGAGTTGTGACTAAAAGACCGAGATCTCGGATAAAAGTGAATGAAATGAGTTTTCTCTGCAGGGTGTCTGGGCTCTCCCTTAGAGATAGGGTGAGAAGCTCAGTCATCCGGAAAGGACTCAGAGTAGAGCCGCTGCTTCTCCACATCGAGAAGAGCCAGCTGAGGTGGCTCGGGCATCTGGTTAGGATGCCTTCTGGATGCCTCCCTGGTGAGATGTTCCAGACACGTCCCACCAGGAGGAGACCCAGGGGAAGACAGAGGACATGCTGGAGGGACTATATTTTTTCGGCTGGCCTGGGTACGCTTTGGGATTCCCCCGGAGGAGCTGGCCTAAGTGGATGGGGAGAGGGAAGTCTGGGTCTTCTTACTTAAGCTGCTACCACCCAACCTATGATAAGCGGAAGAAAATGGATAGATGGATGGATGGATGTACCAGTGTGAGAGCGTGTGGAAAGATAATGATGACCAATTTACCAATGAATACAGGGTGCAGTGTTGGGTATGGTAGTTACAGCCATTTATGATTCTTAGCTCACCGTGGTAGACAGCATCCAACATCTGCAAGGATCTTGCAGGAGCATTCATGTAAATAATGTCACCATAGTCAATGGAGGGAAGAAAAGTAGCAGTTACAAGGCGTTTCCTAGCATTCAGAGTTAGACAGGATCTATTTCTAAAAAAGAAACCCAATTTTACTTTCAAATTTTCTTTACCAAGTTTTTGACATGAGGCTTAAGAGAGATGCAAATCAATCAAGATACCCAAGTATTTGTAAGAATTGACAAACTCAACAGGAACACCATTTGTAGATAAGATAGATGGAAGGACTGCTGGTATCGACTTCCTGTTTGTAAAAAACATCCTTTTAGTTTTATCAGCGTTTAGCAACAGTTTGAGAGAGAACAAATCTGACTGGATGATGTTAAATGCAGAAAGTAAGAGCTGAAAAACCTTAGCAACTGTTCTAGCTCAACAATAAACAACTGTGTCTTTAGCATAGAAATGTAGGGATGCGTCAGGAATGATGTGACCTACATAGATTGTGAAGAGGGCAGGTCCCAAGACTGAGCCTTGTGGTATATCATTGTTGAAAGTTAGATAACTGGAAGAAGTATCGTTATGTTGAACACATTTCCTCCTATCTGAGAGATAAAGAACCAACCAATAGTGTGGTCTGAGAAACCAATTTCGCAGAGCTTATGACATAAGATGTCATGGTCCACAGTGTCGAAAGCTTTAGACAGGTCTAAGTAAAGTGCAGCAAAATAGTCCTTAGCATTAAATGCTTCAACAACGTCATTAAAAACCTTCAATGAAGTGGTCATTGTGCTGTGTTGTTTCCTGAAACCAGACTGATGGGAAGATAAGATGTTAAAATAATCCAAATACTTCTTGACTTGAGCATTTCTCAATTTTTCTAAAACCTTAGTGAGAATATAGTTTAGAGATTGGTCGATAGTTGTTAAGTGAGATGGGGTCTCCTCCCTTCAGTAAAGGTAGAACAAAGGCTGTTTTCCAAGCATTTTTAACGGTGTTGTGGCTTATGGATAGGTCAAAGATGTGGGACACCGGTTCTGCAATGATTTGTGCAGCTAGCCTTAAGAAATAAGGTGGAAGGTCATCAGGGCCTGCAGATTTTTTAGTCTAGACCTTTAAACAATTGATTAATCTCACTTACAGAAAAAATAAAAAAATAAAAGGTGTAGTTTACTGAAGATTGACTTGTGGAAGAGATTTAATTTGTAGATGTTTGGCTTAAAGTAGAAGTAGCTGGTTTTCCATTAGTAACTGCGGTAAATGAGGAACTAGAGGCAACAAAACGTCTATTGAAAAAAATTTAGGATCTCAAAATCAGAATGCCTTTATTGTCATTATACACAAGTACAATGAGATTAAGAGCCACTCCTTTTTTCAGTGCAAAACATGCTTAAGAAAAACACACACTAAAAATATAAAAATGTAATGCAATGTAGATATAATAGCACTATGAATCTGTTTGTTCTTGTTCTGATGCACCTGTAGCACTTCCCTGAAGGTAACAAGTCAAACAGTTCAAAACCCGGTTTGAACAGTCCTTGATTATGCTTTCTGCTCTGTTGAGGCAGTGTGATGTGTAAATGTCCATTAGGGAGGGGAGAGGGCAGCCAATTATCTTTTGTGCTGTTTTGACTACTCTCTGAAGCCTCTCCCTGTCAGCCAGGGTGTAGCTGCCATACCATACTGAGATACAGTATGTCAGCAGGCTCTCGATGGACAAGGGATAGAAGGTCAACAGCAATTTGGTGTTCAGGTTGTGCTTCTTAAGTACTCTTAAGGAGTGTAATCTCTGCTGAGCCTTCTTGATGACCGCTGTGGTGTTCTCTTTCCAGTTAAGATCAACAGAAATATGGACGCCGAGAAATCGGAAAGTGTGAACCCTCTCCACGTTGTGCTTCCTGAAATCAATGATTACCTCCTTGGTTTTTTTGATATTCAGAGCCAGGTTGTTCTCTGAGCACCTGGTTGCTAGCTCCAGGACCTCCTGTCTGTAAAATGTCTCATCTCCCTTAATTAGTCCGACAACTGTGGTGTCATCGACAAACTTGACGATGAGGTTGTTGTTGTGGGCCGGGCTGCAGTCATGGTGTAGGGACAGTACAGCAGGGGGCTCAGCACACAGCCCTGTGGGGAGCCAGTGCTCAGTGTGTGAGTGGAGGAGAGGTGGGGACAAAGTCTTATAGATTGGGACTGATTAGTTAGGAAGTCTTTTATCCAGGCACATGTGTGTGTGTGTGTGGGGGTGGGGGGGGGGGTGTCAAGATTGTCCAATTGGTTTATAAGAATGTCTGGAATGATTGTATTAAAGGCTGAGTTATAATCCACAAAGAGCATTCGAATGTAGCTGTGCTGTTGTTCCAGGTGGCTCAGAGCAGTGTGGAGAGCTACTGCAATAGCATCCTCTGTGGACCTGTTAGTACGATATGCAAACTGGTAGGGGTCAAAGTTTGGAGGGAGATAGTTCTTGATGTGCTGGAGAACCAGTCTCTCGAAGCACTTCATGATTACTGGAGTGAGAGCCACCGGTCAGTAATCGTTCAGGCTGGTGATGGTAGGCGTTTTCGGTACTGGGATGATAGTTTCTGATTTTAAGCAGGGAGGGATGACTGCCTGGGCCAGGGAGAGATTGAAAATTCTGGTGAAGGTGGGAACGAGCTGGAGGGCACATGCTGTGAGCACCCTGCCAGGTACTCCATCTGGGCCAGTAACTTTCCTGGGGTTCACTGCTAGGAGCGACCGTCTAACATCATGCTCCTGTATAGTGACTGGAGTGGTGCAGTAACCGGGTGGGTGTGGGGGCAGGGCTGGATCAGATGAGTGCTGCTGTGGTTCTTCAAACTGTTCAAAGAAGCAGTTTAGCTCCTCTGCTAGTGATACACTCAGGTCTCCTGTTGTCACCTCACAGCTTCTATAGTTTGTGATGTTTTTTATGCCCTTCCACACCTCTCGTGAGTTGTTACTAGACAGATAGGACTCTATACTCTTTTATGGTCAGCCTTTGCAGTTTTAATTCCCTTATTCAGGTTGGCTCGAGCAGTTCAATACAGAGCTCTGTCATCTGACCTGAAGGCAGCATTGCAGGCTCTGAGGAGTGTGCGGACCTGGCTGGTCATCCAAGGTTTCTGGTTGGGGTAGACCTGAATGTTTTTGACCGTAGTCACATTTCTGATGCAGAACTTGATGTAGTCTAGTACAGTTCCTGTGTATGTTTCCATCTCCTGATGTTCAAATAAGTCCCAGTTAGTTTGTTCATGACAGTCCTGTAGTTCATTGAGTGCATTACCAGGCCAGGTTGTAAAAGTTTTTTGTAGGCCTTGCTCTGTGTCTGAGGGGGGGTGTAAGCTGGGGGGAGCAGGAGGGAAATGTGGTCTGACTGCCCGAGGTGGGGGAGGGGTATGGCTCTGTATGTTTGTTTAATGTTCGACTAAACGTGTTCCAGTGTGTTCTCCCCTCTAGTAGAACACTTGACATGCTGGTAGAATTTTGGGAGTACAGTCTTCAGATTAGCCCTATTGAAATCTCGTGCAATTATATGAACAGCGTCGGGGTGAGCCTGCTGCTGTTCATTTTTGGCGTTCAGCAGGAGAGAGAGTGTCATATTTACATTAGTGTCAGGTGGTATATACACAGCAGTAATTATCACAACTGTTAGCTCTCTCAGTAGAAAAAAAGGTCGGCATCTCATGGACATGTACTCAAGGTATGGGGAACAGTGATTGTCTATAATTGTCCTGTTGTTACACCAGTTCTCATGCATGTAAATACAGAGCCCCCCATCCCTGCTCTTACTGGAGTCCGCAGTCCTGTCCCAGTGTAGCAGAGAGCGGCCTGTTAGCTGTATGCTAGCATCGGGTATACCGGGGTGAAGCCAGGTTTCTGTGATAATCAGAACACACCAGTCATGAACATAGCGATTTCCAGCAAGTTGTAATTCCAAGTAATCCATTTTATGCACCAGGGATCTTGCATTTGAGAGATAAAGGCTTGGTAGAGGTGTCTTGTGAAGTTGTGATCTTTGCCTTAGCATAATGCCAGACCTGCAGCTTCACTTCTGCTTCCTCTCCCTTCTCCGTCTGTGCCGCCTCTCAGGCCCAACAACAATCCACAGAGAGCCCGATAATCTCGCTATGTCATCTGGAATGTTGTGCGTGTAATGAAAGTCACTCAAAACAGGTATTTGGTGTTGCTCGCCGATGTCCAAAAGGGTCTGGCGTCCATAGTTGATGTTTGCAAACTCAACAATGCAAACAAGAAAAAAAGGACATACAAAAACAACATTAAAAAGCACTGAAAGGGAGAGCTGTGAGCCTCTGCAACCATGCGCACCGCCATTTGACTGTCTCATGCTTATTTGACATGGGAACAGAGTTAACAAGTAGTGATTGTGGCAGGTCAGATGAATGGGAGCTGCTTGAAAATGATTTGATAGTTTTCCAGAATCTTTAATGGTCATTTAGTTCTTTGGAGGTATAAGATAAGAAGTGGTTATGTTTTGCAGCTTTGATGAAAGCTGTACAATGATTCTGCAGCTGTCGAAAATGCAACCAATCAGTGTTTGAGCCAGATTGTCTTGCTGTTGCCCAAAGCTGATTTATCCTGTGTAGGAGGTCAGCTAACTCAAGATTAAGGCAAGCAAGATTCACATCATCAATTAGTAGAATGCATTGCTGGTCAAAATGGAACAGGTCCCAAAGGAAGGCCTGTTCACTGAAATACTTGATGCCCATCCATCCATTATCTTCCACTTATTCCGAAGTCGGGTCACGGGGGCAGCAGCTTGAGCGGGAGGCCCAGACATCTCTTTCCACAACCAATTCTTCCATCTCTTCTGGGAGGATTCCAAGGCGTTCCCAGGCCAACCGAGAGACATAGTCTCTCCAGCCTGTCCTGGGTCTTCCCCGGGGTCTCCTCCCAGTTGGATATGCCCGAAGCACCTCTCTAGAGAAGTGCCCGGGGGCATCCTTACCAGATGCCCAAACCACCTCAACTGGCTCCTCTCGATGTGGAGGAGTAGCGGTTCTACTCCGAGTCTCTCCCGAATAACTGAACTTCTCACCATATATCTAAGAAGAGTCCAGCTACCCTGTGGAGAAAACTCATTTCAACCACCTGTATCCACAATCTCATTATTTCGGTCACTACCCAGAGCTCATGACCATAGGTGAGGGTAGGAACGTAGACCGACCGGTAAACAGAGAGCTTTGCCTTACAGTTCAGCTCTCTCTTCACCACAATGGACCGGTACAGAGTCTGCAATACTGCAGATGCTGCACCAATCCATCTGTCAATCTCACGCTCCATTCTTCCCTCACTTGTGAACAAAACCCCAAGATACTTGAACTCTTCCACTTAAGACAGAACCTCACCCTCGACCTGAAGAGAACAATCTACCCTTTTCGGTTGGGGACCATGGCCTCAGATTTGGAGGTGCTGATTCTCATCCTAGCTGCTTCCCACTCGGCTGCGAACCACTCCAGTGAGAGCTGAAGATCACGGCACGATGACGCCAACAGGACCACATCATCTGCAAAGAGCAGAGATGGAATCCTGAGGCCACCGAATCGGAAACACTCCACCAGCTGGCTACACCAAGAAATTCTGTCCATAAAAGATATGAACAGAATCGGTGACAACAGGCAGCCCTGGCAGATTGCAACTCCCACTCTAAAGGGGTCCGACACTGCCGGCAATGCAAACCAAACTCTCGCACCGCTTGTATAGGGACTGAACAGCCTGTAACAACGGGCTTCCAATCCCATACTCACGGAACACCCCCCACAGTGTACCCCGAGGAACATGGTGAAATGCCTTCTCCATGTCCACAAAACACATGTAGACTGGATGGGAAAACTCCCATGACCCCTCAAGGACCCTAGTGAGGGTAAAGAGCTGATCCACTGTTCCACGGCCAGGAAAGAACCCACATTGTTCCTCCTGGATTTGAGGTTCGACCAACGATCGGACTTGCTTCTCCAGTACCCCTAAATAGACCTTACCAGGGAGGCTAAGGAGAGTGATGCCCCTATAATTGGAGCACACCCTCCGGTCCCCCTTTTTGAAGAGGGGAACCACCACCCCAGTCTGCCAGTCCAGTGGCACTGCCCTCAAGGTCCACGCAATGTTGCAAAGGCGTGTCAGCCAAGACAGCCCCACAACATCCAGAGCCTCAAGGAAATCAGGGTGAATCTCTTCCACTCCCGGAGCCCTGCCGCCGCGGAGCTTTTTAACTACCATGGCGACCTCAGCCAAGGTTATGGATGGATCAACGCCAAAGTCCCTTGACTCAGCTTCTTCCATGGAAGATGTGTTGGTGGGACTGAGAATGTCCAAGAAGTATTCCTTCTACCTCCCGACAACATCACTGGTTGAGGTCAATAGCACCCCACCTTCACTGAACACAGTGTTAGTAAAGTGCTGCTTTCCCCTTTTCAGACACCTGATGGTTTGCCAGAATCTCCTCAAAGCCGACAGAGAGTCTCTATCCAAGGTCTCACCGAACTCCTACTACATCCAAACTTTTGCCTCAGCAGCAGCCAAGGCTGCACACCACTTGCCCCTCCGGTACTCCTCAGCTGCCTCCAGAGTCCCACTGGCCAATGAGGCCCGATAGGACTCCTTTAGCTTGACAGCCTCCCTAACGTGGGGTGTCCACCACCGAGTTTGTGGATGACCACCGCGAGAAGCACCAACAACCTTGCGGCCACAGCTCAAGGCAGCTACATAAACAAGCGAGGTGTGAAGATCTAAACAGGCTAGCTCAAGCATTAACTCAGATTTTATTTAGATCTATTTGTGTCCATGGTGACATGCACTGGTCAACTTTAACTACGCACGTACAAATATGGGCACAGTAAGGTTTGTAACTTGGAATGTTAATGGAACCAATACTCAACAAAAAAGATTAGGAATTTTTAACCAGCTTAAAAGATTACAGGCAGATGTTGTCTTTTTACAAGAGATTCATAAATCTACGACAGCTGCAGATGATCTTAAATCAACTGATTTTCCTGATGTGTTTTGTGCCTGCTATAACTCAAGACAAAGAGGAGTGGCAATATTAATACACAAAAATGTTAACTTTAAAATACTAGACACAGTCACAGATCCAGAGGGTAGATATTTAATAATAAAACTTTATATAAATAACTATAAGTTGTGTATTGTCAGTATATATGCCCCAAATGTTGATGACATCTCTTTTTTTCATGATTTTTTCTCAGCACTTTCTGATCACTTGGATTGCTCACTTATACTTGGAGGTGACCTCAACTTTGGTCTAAATGAAGAATTAGACAGATGTAGTAGAGCAGGAACTCAGCGTAGTTGGCAGTCCATAAATATAGTTAAACAGTACATGAATGATTATGGACTTTGTGATGCATGGCGATCTCTTCACCTGAATCGTAGAGAGTATACTTTCTTCTCTTCTGTCCATCACTCTTACTCTCGTCTGGATTATTTTTTAGTCAGCAGCTCGTTGTTGACGGACATCTCAGACACTGAGATTCACCCTATAGCTGTCAGTGATCATGCTCCTGTCTGTTTAAATCTAGCAAACAGAAAAGAAATCCCAAAAAGTATAAACTGGAGATTTAATACATCACTGCTTGAAGATGTAGATTTTATCAAATATTTTACAGAAGAGTGGGCTTCATATCTGGAGTACACTGACGTGCCTGGAACATCAGCATCTATTCTGTGGGAGGCAGGTAATGAGAGGTAAAATAATTTCATTCTCATCACATAAGAAGAAAAAAGAAAATAAACATATTCAGGAACTAGAAGAAACCATTAAATCGTTAGAAGCCTCTCAAGATGAAGAAATGCTGGATAAAATGCGTACAGTAAAATTGGAATTAAAAGAATGTATTAACAAAAAAACTCAATTCTTCATACAACGACTTAGAATCGAAAATTTTGAACAGAACAATAAGTCAGGTAGCTTTCTAGCTAAACAGCTCAAAATAAATAAGGAAAAAACAACTATAGTGGGTGTTAAAGACTCGACTGGGAATACATATCCTGATGCATGCTCAATAATCCAGGTAGAAAAATATGAAAAAGTTAAATCTGGTCCTCTGGACATTCAAAAAAACAAAACAAAGCAAATCAACAAAAAAAATGTAGAAACGTTTCGTCTCTCATCCAAGAGACTTCCTCAGTCTGAGGAGCTGTATTCAGCTCAGTCTCTTAAATAGCACCGTCTCAGGGTGGATCAACCAGTTTTGCTGCTGACAACCAAAACCAGCTGATCACATGCTCAAGAAGGACCATCAGCATAACAATGGATCATTAGCACCTGATGGCTGTTTACTGTTCACAGAGGGCTGAGTGATACTAGCAATCACAGCATTGTAAGAGGGGGACAGTTGAACCCGGAGGCCTCCACCCCTGTTTAACGATGGACGATTTCTTTTCACAAAGATGGCCTCCTTTACTCCTCTCTCAAACCATCGTTCCTCTCTGTCCAGGATGTGAACATCTTCATCCCTGAAAGAGTGACCGCTGGCCTGGAGATGAGTGTAGACCGCAGAGTCCTGGCCTGATGATGTTGATCTTCTGTGCTGGGCCATCCTTTTGGCCAGTGGCTGTTTTGTTTCCCCAATGTAAGACTGATCACAGCCCTCCTGACACTGAACAGCATACACAACATTGCTCTGTTTGTGCCGGGGGACTGGATCTTTGGGATGAACCAGTCTTTGCCGTAATGTATTTTGGGGTTTAAAAGCCACTGGGACGTTATGTTTAGAAAATAAACGTCTCAGTTTCTCTGATACTCCCTCAACATATGGAATGACCACTAGTCTGGGTTCCTCCTTTTCACCTGTTGGCTGACTGGAGGCCTGTTTGGGTTTCTTTTCTGCTTTCAGGAAGGCCCAGTTAGGATATCCACATTGCTCTAGAGCCTGTCTTGTGTGGGATTTCTCCTTCTGCCTGGCTCCTGAGCTAGTGGGGACGCTGTCTGCTCTGTGATACAGAGTCCTGATGACTCCTAACTTGTGCTCCAAAGGGTGATGGGAGTCAAACTGCAAATACTGGTCTGTGTGTGTGGGTTTGCGGTACACCTCAGTTTGCAAATGTCCTCTATCAGAGACTGAGACCTCACAGTCCAAGAAAGCCAACCTGCCATTTTTTTTTACATCTTCTCGTGTGAACTTGATGTATTTATCCACAGAGTTGATGTGGTCAGTAAAATGTTGGACTTCCTGAGATTTGATTTTAACCCAGGTATCGTCAACATACCTGAACCAATGACTTGGTGGTGTCCCTGAAAAGGACGTCAAGGCTCTCTTTTCTACCTCCTCCATGTACAGGTTGGCAACAATAGGAGAAACTGGAGACCCCATAGCACACCCATGTTTCTGCCTATAATATTGCTCCCCATATGTGAAGTAGGTTGACTGCAGGCACAGTTTCAAGAGTTGACACAGTTGTTCTGTGGAAAGCGTGGTCCTGCTGCTCAGAGTGGTGTCTGATTTTAATTTTAAACTGACCACCTCTACTGCATCATCAACAGGAATGCACGTAAAGAGTGATGTGACATCAAAAGAGACCATTGTTTCATCAGTCTCCATGATGACATCCCTCACCTTATCCACAAAGTCCATGGTGTTCTGTATGTGGTGTTCTGAGCTGCCAACTAAAGGGATGAGTACAGACGCCAGATATTTGGAAACATTGTAAGTGACAGAGTTAATCATACTAACAATTGGTCTTAAAGGTACACCTTGTTTGTGGATTTTAGGTAAACCATACAGACTAGGTGTAGCCTCCCCTGGGTACAGTCTGTGGTACAGAATACGGTCAATAGCCTTGTCCTGCTCCAAAATTTTCAGGCAATCTATCAATTTCTTCTTGTAACCACTTCCTGGATCTCTTTTCAGAGGTTCATAAGTGTTTAAGTCACTAAGGAGTGTCATAACTTTCTCATGATAGTCTTTCTGGTTCAAAATCACTGTGCACCTTCCTTTGTCTGCTGGGAGAATGATGATGTTTTTGTCCTTGCTAAGAGTGGTGAGTGCATCCCTCTCCTCTCTACTGATGTTGGAAGGTGGTGGTTTGGCATTGCTGAGGCAGGCTTAAACTTTGACTCTGAGCTGTTCTGCTTCAGCCTCTTTCATTTTGTTGTTGCGGATGGCTGACTCGGTAGCTGTGATCATCTCCACCAGAGGAATTGTACTTGGTGCAACCGCAAAGTTCAGTCCCCTGGCAAGAATCTCTGTCTCTGGCTGGGTGAGCTGTCTGTTAGATAAATTCTTCACCCACTTTTCTGTCTCCCTGACATGTAATTGACTACTGGAGTGTTGTCCTACACTGAATGTGTTGTTATTGGAATAGTGATGTTGTTGATGAGTTATTAGTAAGTTAAACTTGTTTTGTTGTCGAGTCTTGGACTTGACATGCTGTGCTAAGCGTGCCTGATCTGAATCTAAACTTTTTTAGATTTTTCTACCTGGATTATTGAGCATGCATCAGGATACTAGATGTTTTTTGTTACTTTTTTTGCCAACTTTTATAAATGTCTGTTGTTGTCATCATTCTTTAAGAAATCAGGTCTCTCTTGTAAATGAGTCCTCAAGGCTCAATGGGATTTACATGTCTAAATAAAGGTTGAATGAAAAACTCAAAACACCTGCAAAGGCCTTTAAATCGTCTCAGTCTAGTTCTGTAGGCTACACAATCATGGGGAAGACTGCTGACTTGACAGTTGTCCAAAAGACGACCATTGACACCTTGTACAAGGAGGGCAAGACACATAAGGTCATTGCTAAAGAGGCTGGCTGTTCACAGAGCTCTGTGTCCAAGCACGTTAATAGAGAGGTGAAGGGAAGGAAAAGACATGGTAGATTAAAATGTACAAGCAATAGGGATAACCTCACCCTGGAGAGGACTGTGACACAATACCCATTCCAAAATGTGAGGGAGATTCACAAAGAGTGGACTGCAGCTGGAGTCAGTGCTTCAAGAACGACCACACATGGACACATGGGTTTCAGCGGTCACATTCCTTGTGTCAAGCCACTCTTGAACAAGAGACAGCATCAGAGGAAGTCTCGCCTGGGAGAGTGGTCCAAATTTATGTTCTTTGATGAAAGTACATTTTGCATTTCCTTTGGAAATCAAGGTCCCAGATAGAGGAGAGGCACAGAATCCACGTTGCTTGAGGTCCAGTGTCAAGTGATGGTTTGGTTGCCATGTCATCTGCTGGTGTTGGTCCACTGTGGTTTTTTTTTTTTCATTCAACCTTTTTTTAGACAGGTAAATCCCATTGAGCCTCAAGGACTCATTTACAAGAGAGACCTGATTTCACCAAAAAATGATGACACAATGGACAACAGTGAAAACAATAAACAGTTATAAAAAGTCACACAATTTTTTGTTAACAAATAGGATGGCTAAAAAAAGAAAAGTAAAGTAAGAAGAAACAGCTAGATTCTAAGGCGAATGTAAAAAACTAAAAACAGGAACATGTCTGCATTGGTCTCTGCCAGGAGTCCAACAGATTCTTAAAACCACTTAGAGAGGTCAAGGTCGAGAGCTTCAGATTTTTTTGTAAGATAGTCCAAGAAACAGGAGCAGAGTAGGAGAAGGTCCTTTTGTCTAGTTCAGTCCGCACTGAGGGAACACTGTAGCTAATACTGTCCTGAGAGCGCACGCTGTAGCTGCACTCACGCAGAGACATGTAGGAGGAGATGTATGAAGGCAGCAGACCAAGAAGTGATTTAAAGATGAAAATGTACCAGTGGGAGAGTCTGTGTGAAGTTAATGATGTCCAGTAAACCAGTCAATACAGGGTGCAGTGGTGGGTACGATAATCACAGCCAGTTATGAATCTTAGTGCACCATGATAGACAGCATCCAACATCTGCAGGGTTCTTGTAGGAGCGTTCATGTAAATAATGTCACCGTAATCAATGGAGGGAAGGAAAGTCACAGAAAGTCACAGATACAAGGCGTTTCCTAGCATTCTCGATCAACTCGTCCTGTTTATTCTTTATTCTGGTAATTCTGGTATTGTCATTTCCACTTAATCACCTCATCAGTACATAACTGTGACTCTATATAGAACCGGTATGCACACCTTCACTTTACTAAGTTTCTCAGGTTTATACTTTATATTGCACTATTGTTTACTCTGGCCTTGCACATCCATTATCTACCTCTCATCATGTTATTGTCTTCAGTCAGCGTCCCTTTGTCTCCTGTTAGTGACTATTGAGCACGTTGCATCAGAGGTCCTGCTGCTGTTCACTTTTATATTTTTTTATATATTTTTTTTTTATATAACTAGTTGTGTTAGTTTATTTTTGCTGTTGTTGTTGTTTGCTGCAATTTGAGTAGGAGTGTAACGCAATTTCAATTTCTATGTATGTCCTGTACATATGCAGAATTGACAATAAAAATCAATCAATCAATCAATCAATCAATCAATTCAGGGTTAGACAGGATCTATTTCTGAAAAAGAAACCCAGTTTAACTTTCAGTTTCTTTACCAAGTTTTCCACATGGAGCTTAAAAGAGAGATGCGAGTCGACCAAGAATGTCGGCATTTAGGACAAGTTTGAGGTGGAACAAATCTGTCTGGATGTTGTTGAATGCAGATTTTGAAAACTGGAAAGCTATATCAACTGTTTTAACTTGACAATAAACAACTGCGTCATAAGCATAGAAATGTATGGATGTATTAGGGATGTTTTTACCTACATTATGTATGTAGATTGTAAAGAGGGTGGATCCTAAGACTGAGACTTGTGGTACACCATTGTTGACTGTTAAATAACTAGAGGAAGTACCATTATGTTGAACACATTGCCTCCGGTCTGAAAGATAGTTAGAGAACCAACCAATGGTGTGTTCTGAGAACCGATTTCTGAGAGTTTATGACACAAGATGTTCTGATCCACAGTGTCAAAAGCTTTAGACAGGTCTAAGAAAAGTGCAGCACAATAATCCTTAGCATCCAGTGCTTCAACAACGTCATTAAGAACCTTCAGTGAAGCAGTGGTTGTGCTGTGTTGTTTCCTGAAACCAGATTGATGTGGAGGTAAGATGTTAAATGAGTCCAAGTAATTTTTGATTTGAGAGTTTATCAGTTTTTCTAGAACCTTGGCTAAAATGCAGAGTTTAGAGATTGGTCGATAGTTGTTCAGTGAGGTGGGGTCTCCTCCCTTCAGCAAAGGAAGAAAAAAGGCTGTTTTCCAAGTGTCTGGAATGGAGTTTTGTCTTATGGAGAGATTGAAGATGTGGGTCACAGGGACTCTGATGATATGAGCAGCCAGCCTTAAGAAATAAGGTGGAAGTTCATCTGGACCTACAGATTTTTTAGGATCAAGATCTTTTAACAGTTTATTTACCTCACTGACTGAGAATGGAGAAAAAGAGATGGTGTGATTAACTTAGGATTGACTTGTAGGAGGAATTTGATTTGTACAAGTTTGGTTATTAAGTGAAGTGGCTGATTTTCCATTAGTAACTGTATCAAATAAAGAACTAGAAGCAACAAAATGTTTGTTGAAACAGTTCAGGATCTCATGCTTATTTGACACAGGAACAGAGTTAACGAGAAGTTGTGATGGGAGGTCACATGATTGTGGGGTGCCTGAGAGAGATTTGATGGTTTTCCAGAATCTGTTAGGATCATTTAGATTTTTGGAGGTCTGAGATAAGAAATAGTTGCGTTTTGCAGCTTTGAAGACAGTTGTACATTTATTCCTCATCTGTCGAAAACTCAACCAAAAGTCAGATTTTCTCGCTGTGGCCCAAAGATAATCTCTCCTGTGCATGAGGTCAGCTAGCTCTGGAGTAAACCAGGGGCTGTCTCGTCCCTTTATTCTGAACTGACGAAAAGGAGCATGTTTGTTCACAAAATAAATGAAACTATTATGAAAATAGTTCTAAGCGGAGTTCACGTCATCAATTAATAGAATACGATGCCAGTCAAAGTGAGACAGATCCCTGAGGAATGACTGTTCACAAAAGCGTTTCAGATCCCTTTTTTGATTAATCTGGGCTTAGAAGGTGGAAGTTTAATATCTCTGAGAGTCACTGTCACACAGTGATCACTCAAAATGTTAGCGAATACACCTGTACCATGGAACTTGTGAGGCATATTTGTTAGAAACGGGTCTAAAATGGAGGATTTTACAGGAAGGTTTTTGTTTAGTCTATTCGGAGAGTTGATCAGTTGGGTTAGATTAAGAGACAGGCAACAGTTCTTGAATTTATCACAGAGGGGGGTCGACTTATCCCAGTCAATGTTGAAATCTCCTGCCAAAAAGATCTCTTTGAATTTTAAATTACCAAGGAATTCCATCAGGGAGGACAGAGCCTCAGGTGTTGCTGAGGGGGACGATAACCACAGAGTACAGATAAAATCTGGCCTCCATTCAAAGTGATGTTTACAGCTAAGGCTTCAAACTGGTTAGGAATTGTTTTAGCAGACACAAGACTAGCAACCAGAGAATCTCTAATGTAAATAATGACTTCCCCCCACCCTTTTTTGACGATCACAGCGGTAGATGTTAAATCCATTGATTACAAGGTCGTTACTCCGTACAGATTTGTTGAGCCAGGTTTCGGAGATGAAGATTACATCTGCCCCAGAAGAACTGATCAGAATTTTCAAGGCATCAAGTGTTTTCAGAAGGCTATGTGCGTTTACATGCAGAAAATGAAGTCCTGACATGTTTTTAAAGTCATTTGGTGTCCTATAAATAGTGGGGGGTCCAGGGTTGGGCTGAATCCCTGAGAGCAGTAACAACATTATTATCAGACATTTTCTTGAGTTTTTCATGACTGATGTGTAATTACAGGAGTTAACAGCGTGACAATTAGCCCCCCTAATCGAGCCATGAGAAACATAAATGAAAATGCTATCATTCAGAACCCAAAAACAGTGAAAGTTGCAGTGATGGGCAGATCCAGGTGTATTAACAAGATTCAGTGACTCCAGATAGTCTGAGATCTGAAAATAATGACAATAATATGAATGGTGCAGAAAAGTCTCAGACCATAAAACGTCACAAATCAAATGGGCAAACAAATCCGATGAGGTGGCCCAAAGTTGGGCTGAGGGGGGCTCCGGCCCCCCTGTGAAGATGGATGGATGCCCCCATGAGAAACAGAAGCTGGGTCCAAAACCAACAGGCAGAAACAGATAATTCGCAGCAAATAACAGAGTGAGCTGCCAAAATATCATCCTGAAATGAAGGCATGGTCCTAGCTCATTTCAGGTCAACAGGGGCCAACAGCGTGATCTGGAATAAATATAATTATTATCCAGGTGAGTTTGGATGGAGGCCTGCAGTAACTCTGATGCAAACTCCGAACTTTTCTCGAGCACCACGCTGCGCTGCTCTTCCGCTTCTCTGCACGTCACCCCTGCACCCGACAGCACGAGAGGTACCCCCAATGAAAACTACGAGACTGACCAGAGAGGCTGAGGCTGAAGTCGTCACAGGTCCGGTCCGGTTCCGCTCCAGTCCGGCTCCGGCACTCCATAGCACGAGAGGCGAAGAGGATGAAGTCGTCACTGGTCTGGTCCGGTTCTGCTCCAGTCTGGCACTGGCGCACCACAGCTCGAGAGACGAAGAGGCTGAAGTTGTCCCTGGCCCGGTTCTGCTCCAGTCCAGTTCCGGCGGCGCTTCAAAGCATCGGAGCGTCTCCTCCAGGCAAACATAGCAACTCCACGTAGTCCTTCGTTAAAAGTAACGGGTTGCTCACTGATGCTGAGACCAGCTCTGTTGAAGACGAAGTCCCCCACAGCCAACTCAGTTCGGTTCTGGTCCAGTTTGGGGGTCACATGTACACTTTCCCCACACCAATGAAGACACCACGAGGGCCAGTCCAGCAGAAAACCAGTGAAATACAACCCGGCGATTCTTGTCGGAACCAGGTAGAACCACAAAGGTCCAGATGAGAAGTTTGTTGAGAAGTTTGTTTTTGTTGGGGTCCAGAGAGAGAGAGAAAAACCACCGGACCTTCGTGCGACGACTCCCCAGCTCGAGGGGTCACCTGGCTGGCAGGGTGCGCTCAGAGTGACCAGTGGAGTGGGAGCGGCCGGTCCTGGACCAAAAATATTTATTTGGACGGTTCCGTCCGGCTCTCTGAGTCACTGAACACCAAATTCGGTTGGAAGGGGGACCAACTTTTGTCCGGTTCGAAAAATGGGTCAGTTTGATGATAAAAGACTGCAGAGAAGCCAGAGGGAGCTGCCGTCCATCAGCTCGCCGGAAGTGGAAGTTTTCTTAGGTCAAAGGTCAACACAGCCATCTACAAGGAAGTTTTAGAGACTTGTGCTTCCTGCTGCTGACCAACTTTATGGAGATGCAGATTTCATTTTCCAACAGGACTTGGCACCTGCACACAGTGCCAAAGCTACCAGTACCTGGTTTAAGGACCATGGTATCCCTGTTCTTAAGTGGCCAGCAAACTCTCCTGACCTTAACCCCATAGAAAATCTATGGGGTATTATGAAGAGGAAGATGTGGTACACCAGAGCCAACAATTCAGAGGAGCTGAAGGCCACTATCAGAACAACCTGGACTCTCATAACACCTGAGCAGTGACACACACTGATCCACTCCATGCCACGACGCATTGCTGCAGTAATCCAGACAAAAGGAGCAACAACTAAGTATTGATGCTGAACATGCTCATATTTTTCATGTTCATACTTTTCAGTTGGACATTTCTTAAAAAATCTTTTTTTAATGGTCTGGAGTAATATTCTAATTCTCTGAGATACTGAATTTGAGGTTTTCATTAGTTGTCAGTTATAACCATCAACATTAAAATAAATAAACATTTGAAATATATCAGTCTGTGTTTAATGAATTAATATAAAATACAAGTTTCACTTTTTGAATGGAATTACTGAAATAAATCAACTTTTTCATGATATTGTAATTTTATGACCAGCACCTGTACATGGCTGGAGAGCCAAAAATGGCCCTCAGACAATCTCCAGTGGCTCACAATATCCTTAAATGAAAAGAAAATAACTTTTAAATAAACTGATAAAAACCTGCTTTTTATCAACGAACTTATGGAAGTCTAAATTAAACATCTTGGACAATTACACTGAAAACATTTGGATTAAGACAGGTAAAAACTTTATTTTAAGTCTGCTTTCCAAAACTAGAGACCAAATATTTCCAATACTATATGCAGCCCTTTGATTGCATGAATTATCTCAACATGGCCCTCTGGAAAATAATATTGTCCACCACAGATTTATTGCGTAGGCTGTGGGGGTGTGTAGCTGGGTTGTATAAAACTAGACATTTGTTTTTAGCTTACTATTTACATCTTACATCAAATGTTCAGCTTCCAACAGAGGAAGATGTTTGATCGTTAGTGGAAAAAAAAGTATATTTTATACACATATACTGATTGTTTATCTGATTTTTCTCCAGATAATGTGACAAAACCATCCACCCTGACCACAACTAGAACTCCTAAACATGACTGCACCCAAGGTGAGAGCAAATATTGTTTTTGGTTTAGTGTCCATTTAGCTGTGTTGATCTTTTGGGTCTCCCTGCAATGGGTTTTCTCGTGTCTGTGTGCAAGACAGTGTTAGCAAAATATCTTGATTACTGAATGAATGTTGTATTTTGAAGTCAATAGAAGTCAAAATGGCTATTAATCAGTCATGTTTTAAACATTGTACTAAATTTTGATGTTGTAGTAATTGAGCTAACCTGTGCCTGACGTTAATGTTTTAAGTTTTGTCTTGGTTCTTTTCCACTCGTGATACTTCAATATTTACAACCTTAAATGTGCCTGTCAAAAAAATTTGGGCCATAGATTATGGATGTTTTATTGTTAACATAGGCGGCTGTGGCTGAGTGGTTAGAGCAGTCATCCTCCAATGCAAAAGTTGGGGGTTTGATTCCACCAGCAGTCACATGCTGAAGTGTCCCTGGGCAAGACACTGAACCCCTGACTCTCATCACCCTCTAGAGCAATTTGGTTCAATTCAGTTTATTTACATAGCGCCAAGTCACATCAGAAGTTATCTCAGAGCACTGAACAGAAACATTCATCTATAAAATAATAATTGAACATTATTTATCTGAGGAGCAGCTTTGAGTTTAACTCCATCACTGAACTCTCATCTTGAACAAGCATGAAGGCGACAGTGGAAAGAAAAACTCCCTCATGAGGAAGAAACCTTTAGCAGAACCAGGATCAGGACTAGAGGACCATCTGCTTCGACCAGCTGGGTTTGGTAGGAATAGATACACAATGGCAGGTCAAGAATCACATGTTAAGATAGAAATAGTATCAAATGAAAACTATTCAATTTTAACAATTCATTTAAGGAAATGAGATCAATTTATCCTCTAGTAGTCTAAGCTTAAGGAAGCATAACAAGCCAACCCTAACTATAGGATTTAGCAAAAAGGAAAATTTTAAGCCTAGTTTTAAAACTGGATAATGTGTCAGCCTCACAGACAGAGATTGGAAGTTGGTTCCACAAGAGAGGAGCCTGAGAACTAAAAGATCTGCCTCCCATTCTGTTTTTGTGAACTCTAGGAACCACAAGTAAACCTGCAGTCTGAGAGCGAAGTGCTCTGTTAGGAAAATATGGAACAATAAGATCTGTAATATAAGATGGAGCTAGGTTGTTGAAAGCTTTGTAGGTTACATCTCCTCCTACATGTCTCTGTGTGAGTGCAGCTACAGCGTGCGCTCTCAGGACATCATTACCTGCAGTGTTCCCTCAGTGAGGACTGAACTAGACAAAAGGACCTTCTCCTACTCCGCTCCTGTTTCCTGGAATATCTTGTAAAAAGATCTGAAGCTCTCGACCTTTGACCTCTCTAAGTGTCTTTAAGAATCTGTTGGACTCCTGGCAGGGTCCAATGCAGACATGTTCCTGCTTTTAGTTTTCTACATTCACCTTAGAATCTAGCTGTCTTTATGTTGCTTTTCTTTTTTTAGCCATCCTATTTGTAAAAAAAAAAATCTGTATGACTTTTTGTGGCTGTTTATTGTTGTCCATTGTTGTCATCTTTCTTTGTTGAAATCAGGTCTCTCTTGTAAATGAGTCCTCGAGGCTCAATGGGATTTACCTGTTGAAATAAAGGTTGAATGAAAAAAAATGTTAGAAGTAAGATTTTGAATTCAGTTCTGGATTTGACAGGGAGCCAATGGAGAGAAACTAAAACTGGAGAGGTGATCTCTCCCAGTAACTCCAGTTAAGACTCTGGCAGCAGCATTTTGGATCAGCTGAAGACGTTTTAAAGAAGTATTTGGACACCCAGATAATAAACCATTGCAATAGTCCAGTCTAGATGTGACAAATGCATGGACCAGTTTTTCTGCATCATCTTTAGATCAGATGTTTCTAATGTTAGTGATATTACGCAGGTGGAAGAAGGAGGTTCTAGTAACGTTTTTAATGTGGGGGATAAAAGACATGTCCTGATCAAAAATAACACCAAGATTTTTAACATTAGAGCTGGAGGACAGATTAATGCATCTAAGGAGGGAGAAAGACTGAAACATTCATTCCTAAGGTGCTCAGGTCCAAAAATCAAAACCTCAGTCTTGTCTGTTCAACAGGAGAAAATTCAGAGTCAGAGTTTCTTTATTGTCATTCGCACCTCATGTGGTACATGTGGTGGAGCGAAATTATGTACACAGGGTCCCAGTTACATCCAACAATAAAATGTATAAGAAAAACAGTAATAACATCTAAGATATGAACTAAGAAAAACATCAAGTAAATATACACTAAGCACTCATAACATAAAACATTGAACATCAGCACAAACATGAACATGAGTCTGTGAGCAGATGTGCAGACTCATGTTCATGTTTGTGCTGATGTTCAATGTTTTATGTTAAATTAAGGGTCATCCAGGTTTTTATGTCTTGAAGACATGCTTGTAGTCTAAGTAGCTGATTGGATTCATTGGGTTTAATGGACAAATATAATTGTGTGTCATCAGCATAACAATGAAAATTTATCCCATGCTGTTTAATAACTTTACCTAATGGAAGCATGTATAAAGTAAAGAGTATTGGTCCAAAGACTGAACCCTGAGGAACCCCATGACTAACGTTGGTGTATGGAGAAGATTCATTATTTACATTTACAAACTGGAATCTTATCAGATAAATATGATTTAAACTAGGGATGCACGATATTATTGGCATGGTATTGGTATCGGTCGATATTAGCATTAAATTTCAATATGGGACATTCCATTAAAATAACTCGTCGATTCAAAAGGCGCTGTTTTTGCCTGCAGCGGCAGCAAAATGTGATGATGTTACAGCGGCAGCGCAACACGATGACCTCACGTGCGCCTACCCGAGCTCACGATTAGGACTTCGCTGCAGCAAACAGAAAGGGGCATGGACAGACTAGTGTCAATCCCATAACATTTTTGGAAATAGGACTCCGGAAATGAAGGGGACGCTATTTCCATGATCACTAGTATTAATAAATGTTACTAAAAGCCATTTTAAATCATTTTTGTGAAATATATAGGCCTTTGAAATAGTGCATTCATCTTTTTGTTTGTTTTCCTTTTGCTGTTGCTCAGCTCACCCACTCCTGCAGCACAGTGTTAAAAGAGTAAAACCAACAAACTACTACAGTTGTAAATATATCATTTTGTAACTGTGTTATTTTATGATTGGATAATCTTATTTAAAAAAATTAGGAATGCAAGCAAAGTTAATTACTTACAATAGCTTATGTGTAAATATATGTATTGTTTCATAGTTCTTTTTGAACAATTAACAAAATCAATACAGATTTTCTTGAGATACACTTGAGATACTGCAGCTAAATTGTTCATGTTTTTACGTTTTTACAGTTTTTACAGTTTTTACAGTTTTTACAGCCTGAATCAATAAAGATTTCAAAAGAAAAACCCAGGCTAACTTTTTTTAAATAAAGCAAGTACATACAGAATCAAATTTTGTTTACAAAATCAGCTTCCGGTTCCGGTAAGCTGATGGACGGCAGCTCCCCCGGCTCCTCTGCAGTCTTTTATCATCAAACTGACTAGTTTTTCGAACTGGACTAAAGTTGGTCCGCCTTCCAACCGAATTCTGTGTTCAGTGACTCAGAGAGCTGGATGGGACTGTCCAAAAAATAATTTCAGCCCAGGACCGACCGCTCCCACCCCTCCGGTCACTCTGAGCGCACCCTGCCGGCCAGGTCACCCCTCGAACTGGGGAGTCGTCGCACGAAGGTCCGGTGTTTTTTTCTCTCTCTCTCTGGACCCCAACAAACTTCTCATCTGGACCTTTGTGGTTGTACCTGGTTCCAACAAGAATCACTGGGTGGTATTTTGCTGGCTTTTTTGCTGGCTTTCTGCTGGACTGGCCCCTCGTGGTGTCTTTAGCTGGTCTCAGCCTCAGTGAGCAGCCTGTTACCTTTAAACGGACTGTCCACCTCCGTGAGAATTGCTTTGTTCGCCTGGAGGAGACGCTCTGATGTTTTGAAGCGCCACCGGAATCGGACCGGCACAGAGCCAGGCCAAGGATGACTTCAGCCTCTCTGGTCAGTCTCGTCGTTTTTCGCCGGGGGGGGGGGGGGGTGCCTCCCGTGCTGTGGTGCGCCGGAGGAGCAGACGAGCAGGGTCCCGTGCAGAAAAGCAGAGTGAAGCGCGAAGTAGTAGCGCTGTGTGGTGCTCGAGAGAAGTTCAGAGTTTGCATCGGAGTTGCTGCAGACGTTCATCCAAACACACCTGAATAATAAATAGTTTTTATTCCGGATCACGCTGTTGTCCCCTGTTGACCTGAAACAAGCTAGGACCATGCCTTTCATTTCAGGAGGATTTTCTGGCAGTTCGCTCTGCTATTTGCTGCAAATAATCTGTTTCTGCCTGTTGGTTCTGGACCCAGCTTTTGTTTCTTATGGGAGCATCCATCCATCTTTGCAGGGGGGCTGGAGCCCCCCTCAGCCCAACTCAAACTGCAGTTGGGCCACCTCGTCAGATTTGTTTGCCCATTTGATTTGTGACGCTTTATGGTCTGAGACTTTTCTGCACCATTCATATTATTAGGCCCGAGCAGCGAAGCGCTGCGAAGGCCTATTGTAATTGCTCAGTTCATTAAGCCCAAGCAATTTTTCCGTCAAATAAATTGGCCTTTTGGGGGCTTTAACATATCCCAAAACTCACCAAATTTGGCAGACGAATCAGGACTGGTGACAAATTACGTATTTTAAGGGCATCGCAAAAATCGCAATAGAAACGGCTCAAGAGTGCCACCTGGAAATATTCAAAATACCCTGCGCATTAACCTGAGGTATTTGGTGCACAGTTTATGAATCAATTGTAATTGTAGAATTGACATATGGAATTTCCAATAGGAATAGTGGGACACAAAATATTATTCAGCGTGTTTGATTGTTTTATTGGTTAAGCTGGAGTCCGTAAGTAAAAGTTTTCAACCAGACATTGTGGTAAATAAGAATGGCTGACTGAGCCAGGGCACCTGCAACCAAGCATAACATAGCTTTTGTGGCCATTAGGTGTGACATTATGAAGCTAAGACCAGATTCTTGTGGGGTGGGGAAGTTCTTTAATTAATAAAAACTATGAACTATTCAGAGCTATGTATTATTTATTGTGGAAAAATTAAGTATAGAAACAAAGCATAAAGTTAAAGTGAGTATGTTTTAACCTTGTACGTGTTCCAGCAAAAGAAATGACAGGAAAACTGCTCAAACTCTACTGTAGATTAAGTTAATGATGTCCAGTTAACCAGTGTATACTGGGTGCAGTGGTGGGTACAGTAGTTACAGCCAGTTATGAATCTTATTGCACCATGATAGACAGCATCCAACATCTGCAGCATCCAACATCTGCAGCATCCAACATCTGCAGCATCCAACATCTGCAGCATCCAACATCTGCAGGGTTCTTGTAGGAGCGTTCATGTAAATAATGTCATCGTAGTCAATGGAGGGAAGGAAAGTTGCAGTTACAAGGTGTTGGATTACAAGTATTATTCCATATGGGTGAATTGTGTGATCTAAAATAATGATTGTACTAAATTTTCCAATACAACAAGACATGCTGGTGAAACTGTAAATGTTTTGACAGGGAAATTGGGAGTGGGGCGGCTGTGGCTGAGTGGTTAGAGCAGTCATCCTCTAATGCAAGAGTTGGGGGTTTGAATCCACCAGCAGACACTGAACCCCTCATCGTCTCTGATGTGTGTCCCATCAGTGTATGAATGTGATATAAAGCTCTGATTAGTCTCTTTAAAATGATTTGTTCAATTAGCTTGGTAGAGATCTTGTAGAGTGCAGTATGAACGGGTAAATGAGGCACAGATTGTTGTAAAGAGCTTTGAGTGTTTCCAAAAGATAGAAAGGTGCTATATAAGTACAGTCCATTTACACATCTGGATAAAATCGATAATGCCCATTTTATACTAAATATTTTATAGCTTCAAGTTGGAAGTGGAATTGCATCAAGGATCAGTTCCAGAAAAAGGACAAAGAGGAGATGCAGTTTGAGAGGACATGGAGGTAGTTGGAGTGAGGACAGAAGATGCAGAGGACAGAGATGGAGGAGGATGACTCACTCTGGTGACCCCTGAAGAGCGAAAAGCCGTAAGAAGAATAACTATCAGATTTAATCTATCAGATGCATCAGGATATCAGATTTAAGATTTTAACCTGTTTATTTTAATTTGATTCAATTCATCATTACTTTATTAATGTCAAAGGGAAATTAAATGTTATTGTAACTCATCATCCTGGTTTCATTAAAGAGTTGTTCAGGGGTCTGCAACCTTTACAATCAAAAGAGCCATTTCTGCCCCTTTGTTCACTAAATTAAATGTGTCTGGAGCCACAATACCTGTTATAACTGGGATTCTCAACTGGTGGTCCACAGACCATTTTAAGTTTGTTGGAGGAAAATTTTCTGACCAGTAGGGTAGTTAGGTAGGGTAGTTTTCTGGATTTTGTAAAACTGAAAATATCTAATATATGCTTTGTGGATATTTTACATTTAAAAACAAAAAATAGGGCAGCACGGTGGCGCAACTGGTAGAGCTGCTGCCTCTCAGCGAGCAGGTCCCTGGTTCAAATACCGGTCCGGAGGCCTTTCTGGGTGGAGTTTGCATGTTCTCTCCGTGCATGTGTGGGTTTTCTCTGGGTACTCCGGTTTCCTCCCACAGACCAAAAACATGCATGTTAGGCTGATTGGTAACTCTAAATTGTCCCTTGGTGTGAGTGAGAGAGTGAATGGTTGTTTGTCTCATTTGTCTCTATGTGTCCCTGTGATGGACTGGAGACCTGTCCAGGGTGTACTCCGCCCCTCGCACAGTGATTGCTGGACATGGGCACCAGCGACCCCTGTGACCCCAAATGGAAGAAGCGGATAAAAGATAATGGATAAACATATGGGGACAGCGTTACGTCTTACTTCGCCACACCGTGCCGCGCCGCCCACATGTTCCATCCAAAACTGTCAGTGTTGGAAAGCAAGTTATACCAACATGTCTTCAGTCACCGGACACACTATCATGCTGATTATGTCACAGGGGTCAGATAGGGACCGTTCAATGTAAAACTTTACACTTCCTCTTGTCAGGGGGCGTGACTTAAGTGATGTCATGATTTGACCATTCAGTCTTGCAAGGGACCGGATGTGGATCAATCACTGAAGGCTTGATGTCTCAAACAGTTTTCGTGTAGGAGCTATTAGCGATTCATTTTTCATGGCGAGATGTCAAACTTTGAGGTCTGGCCCTGCCCCTTTAGCATGCTCCGAAATGCACCGTTTAGATAACTTTTCGTTCCCTGTGCCTTTTGAACAAAATGGGCAAGTTTGAAACCGATTGAGCGAAATCCCTAGGGGGAGTTAGTTCAAATGTGGAGGCTGTAAACCGCCAAAAAAGTGTGAAATTTGGGACAGCATTCCAAAATGGCTGCCTTCCTGTTTATCATACAGCATTGGTGCCAGAGGGTTTTCTCTGCATCTTGGGGAATTGGACAAGTGTACCAGATTTCATGCTACTACGACAAACTAAGGTTAATGCGGAGGGTATTTTGAAAATTTCTAGGTGGTGCTCTTGAGCCGTTTCTGTTGCAATTTTTGCAACGCCCTTAAAATACGTAATTTTTCTCCAGTCCTGATGTGTCCACCAAATTTGGTGAGTTTTGGGATATGTTAAGGCCCCCAAAAGGCCAATTCATTTGACTGAAAAATTGCTCAGGCCTGAACAGAGTGATTACATTAGGCCTTTGCAGCACTTCACTGCTCGGGCCTAATTAAAGCTGCAAGCAGCATTGAAGGCCCTCGCAGCAAAGCGCCGTTCCGGCCTCACGGCAATCGCGGGAGCTCCAGCTACTACACCCAGTCGCCATCGCAAATGCTCTTGTGCCAATCTTGCACACCTTCACCATGCGGCACATTTCTCAAATTCTTTGACATTGCCTTCCGTCCATGTCAGTACTTGTCCAGCTGCAGGTCTTACAAATATAGGCTAAAGCCGACCTTCCAGACAGGCAATATTGTGACTTCCTGTTTTGTGGCAAATGTTTGACGAGCACTTCCTTTAGGCTTTTCAACATGTCATGTGTGGTAATCAACAGTTAGCGAATACAGTTTCAGTCTTATAGCTTACATAGGGAGAAGATGGAAAAGAGTCACCCAATAATACGTTGTTTTTTCTCTGAGTGGGTGGAACTTAAGTGATATGAAATAACAATACCAATATGTCTACAATTGCCCACTGATCACGCAAAAATAATCTGGTGCAGATCGGGTGAAGTATCAGGAAGCTATATATCTGATTGAATAATGTAGTGGGTGCACTGGAGTCCACTCTTGATTTAATCGTATTGGCTTCTTTAGAGGTTAACAAAGGTCATTTATATCCACTTTGGAGCAAATTGGATATTGCATGTTTGATTTATAATGAACCATATGTAAACAGTGGATTAAGTGGGCGTGGCTTAAATGATGTTATGATTTGACCATTCGGTCTTGCAGGGGACAAGATATGGATCAATCACTGAAGGGTTTCTGTGTCAGACAGTTTTTCTGTAGGAGTTGTTAGTGTTTTGTTTTTCATTGTGAGATGTCAAACTTTTAGGTCAGGCCCCGCCCCTTCAGCATGCTGCAAAACTCACCGTTTTGATAACTTTTCGTTTAAGCGCTTCGCTGCTCGGGCCTAATAAATAAAAAAGCTTTGCTACAGTAAAAAATTACAAGGAGAAAAATGTTTCATGTGTTATTCACATTAATCACATATCAAACAATGGCACTAATTTGTCAAAATAACAGCTATCAAAATGTTGAAAAGAAAGTCCAATTTACTTTCATAAATAAATCGATGGATGGATGAATTGCCCTTAGTTGGACAACCGAGAAGGCAGTTGTAATTGAGTTTGGAGCAGCAGGAGCAGCAGGAGCAGCAGGAGCAACAACGCGCAAGAACTAATTCAGCGGAGAAGAGTTCGATTCAGAAACATGAAGTGTGTGTGTGGGGGGTTGGTGGTGGGTAGGACGCTCGACAGAATCGGATCTGCTCTATTTACACACAACCTGTTGTTGCTCTCTAAAATAGTAACTTAATTGTTTACAAATGTAGGTAAACCTAGATGTTTAACAACCCATTAAAATGGGTTACACCAAAATGTAGGAAATAGCATCTACTTTATTCTGGAATTAAGGGGGAGGAGGACCTACTAACTTCCCCTGCCCCCAGGCCCGTACACCCCACCCACCCAGTATTTGCGTTCCGGTATCAATCAGTTTACAAATTAAGCCCTGGTAATAAGTCGGTTAAGAATTCTGAGAATTCAAACAAAAACTGAGCATAGGAGCCTGGTGGACGATATATAACAACTAGTGAGAGTGGCCGTTCTGTTGTACATTTTGGATGGGATAGATTTAGAGACAGCGACTCAAAAGCATTAAAAATAATAACTGGTTTAGTATCAATTAATAGTACCGACTGGAAAACAGAATCTACTCTGTCTTGACCTGTTGTTCTAGGGACATGAAATTTTAAATAATTAGATGAGTGTAGTGAACTAGACCTCCGACATCAATCTGTCTCTGAAGACCTTCAGGGGACAGGAACTGTTATTTCATATATTTGAATCCAGAAATACAAATTATCTCATCAAGAGATTATTTAATTGTATCCTGAATTAATCAATTGAAAGAACACTCTTCTTTTTTATATTATCATTACTATTTTACAATATCTTGATAATCAAAAGTGTGTTTAGTTCATACCATTTCTAATGTTGAAGTAAACCACTCATTTAAATCAACTGTGAAATAGTATTAATGATTTTTAAACTTCATTAGACAGATCATACAAGTTAACTGTCTATTTACGAAGTAAGTGTGCATTTTAATCTTCTGTCTGAATGAGGAGTGGATTTGAGGTCGGTCAAAAGTCAGAGGACAAGTTAATGAGAACGAAGTGCCTTGTTTTTAAAACTCTCAGACAGTAAAGAAACTGGCACCTGCAAAGTCTATCATTTCTTCAAAATATTTTCCTGTCTGTACTAACCATTCTTAAAAACATTTCTGCAGTCTGTTGACTTCTAATAACCCTCTGACATCACTAAAACACCACCCCTGCTGGTTGTGTTAACCAATCAGGAAGTACCACGTAACAGGAAGTGAATACCCTTTAAAAGTCAACACTTCTTGGAACTAGTCAGTATTCCTGGAACTTTAAGTCTTAGGAGTCTTACTGGAAGACTCAGTCTTACGACGAGCTGATGGAATGGGACCATGTGCCAAGGGTCCATCCATTTCAGCGGAGTCACAGCCTGCCTCGCTGTGAACTCATCCGGGCGTAACGCCCTACAACTTCTAATGAAGATTCCTTCTAAGGAAGCTTATTCTGTTGAACGAAGTACTTCGTCACAACTCCTGACGATCCCCAGCCACTCTGACCGGAGACGCTGAAAAGGGAGCGTGAGATGGACCTCTGTACCGGAGCTGATTTATCTTCTGCAAAGGTAGCAAGTCATTCACGCCCTGAGTGTACCGAGGGCTGAGCTGGTGTCGAAAGAAGGGTGCCATTCCGTGTCAACACATCTTCCTTCATCCATCTAAATCTCCTCTTTAAACTTCTACTCCTTCTCTTTAAACTTCTATTAGCCAGTGAATCAAGCTAGATGCCTTCAGAGAGAGCTCCACTCTCAAGTTATCTTGGTCACATGGAAGAAATTTAACTTGAAAAAGAAAGAATCCGTTGTTAATTAAACAATTAATATTCTTTGTGCTTGAACTAGCTTTAAGAATAATTAATTATGTAGTAATGTCCGCAGCAAAGCTGTCCCGACATTACTACATAATTGGTGGCTCGTACGGTTTCTGAAGAGATAAATTATGTGTGACCTGATGTTGTGATATAGTGGAGGACGCTTCATGTTGGCACAGAAAAATCCAAGTTTTGACTTTGGTAAGACATATTTCATGGCTGTGGTGTTCAGAACGATACAGGAGTGTGTTGATGTTCATTTGAAGCTGGAAACTGTCACTCTTTGTGTGTGTGATTAAGCTGTAAGCAGAGAGAAAAAGACGCATCATTCTGTTGAAACTCTTTCATGACAGGGGGTTCTACGGTTCCGACCCGGTTCTGATTATTGGACTCGAACGAGTCATGTTTTAAATGGTGAGACGCTGTCTGTGAAACTAAGCGCCAACCCAGAAAGCTGCTTCTATGCTGATTCGCTACTTTCCACAGTTAATTTGTGCATTTTCGAAGCGTTAATGGGTAAAATTATCACCGGACTGTTGAAGCTAACAGCTAGCTTATACAGGTACACACGAGCTGTGATTGGTCGAGGACCACTGTGTGAAACGTTCTGATTTGCTGAGATGCCGGTGACATAACGCCGTGTACGTCCACTCACGCTGGCGTCAGTGCAAAGAGCCCACCCCGATGTCCATGTGTCTGTAAAGTCACATGACCCCGGAAATGAAGCTCGTTTTTTAAACGGAGTCTTCTTTAAGTGGTTAAAAAGCTGAATGGCGGCCCTCAACTCGGTCCTAACCTGATGAGTTTATGCCTAAAGAGCATGTTTTTGAAGCGACGCCACGTTCAAGCTTTAAATCCGTCTATAAATGCTGATTTGGACCATGTTCGTCCGTTGCTAAGCTAACGGCTAACGACCGGATGTCAACAGGACAGTTCACAGGAAGTCGACAGTGACTCCTACCATCGAAGATGTGTAGCTACAGTCACCCTGTTGTAAAAATAAGCTTGTACCACCACCTGCTATGAAAACAGAGTATAACAGTTTTTCAGAACTGAAAGCTGCAAACTCGCTTTTCATTCGTTTCTCACTTGGTTTATGAGCTACTGTTTTAAATAGCAAATTCTGGTAAATTAAACTGCTTAAAGAGCGTTTAAAAACTGCAAAGTTGCTGTCAGACTTTTAGTGAAAATTGCAGGTTTATTAATTTTAAGTGCTTTTGAATAAATAAACACTGGAATAGCCTGGTTCATTGTATCTATTAGAATTAAGCTCATATTAAGTAACACTGCCACAGGAGGCATTTACTTATAATATTCATGTATAGGGTAAAACCTAAAACAGGTGCCCACTTATTGAACAGAAGGCTTATAACAGTACTCTTGATGGAACCGCAGAGCTGAATAGTGTGTGAAACTTGCTGCTCACTTAAATACAAACATTTACCTTTTGAACAACTCTAAGATTGCGACGGTTTAACCAGATAGGTTTTGCTGAACAGTAAATACGACCATGGCAGATTCAACAAAAGCTGAAAATGCTAATGCTGCTCCAAGTGGTGTTAAGAAGGACTGGCTTGAGAGAGCTTTGACGCTGCTCACAGATTCCTTATCTCCATATGGTGACCAGGTGGAATGCATGAACTCAACAGATTTATTGGACGAGCTTAAGGAAGTGGCAGGCAGTGTCACTTCTGCAGCCATAAAGAAGTCGGGCTATGAGCAGCTAGCTAAAATAGCACTCTTGCTAAAAGCTGACTATTACCTTGAGGCCAGCAGGAGAGAAGCCCTTGAGAAGAATTTGATGCACGAGACAGAGGACCGTGCAGCAACACGTGAGGAGTATCGACAACTCCTGGCACAGTTTCAATTTGAAAATGAGACCTGGGAGGAAAAATTGTAACGTGAGAAAGAGCTCTCACAAGTTCAGTTGTTGTTGCAAGCAGACTCATATGAGGAAAAGCTATGTGAAGGAGGGTTAAAGTACTAAGCACTGTGTTCAGACAATGATATTCTGCACCAACAGTTGCAGCTAACATCAAAATCTCAGGACGAGTGCAAATTCGAAAAAGCGGCATTAGTCCAACAAGGCTTGCGTTTACAAAGTGAGTGTCATACATCACGTGAACGGTTAACGGCCTGTGAGGCAAAACTTGCCGCAGCCACAAATAAAATCTCTGACAAGGGGAAAAGATGTCTGGAACTCAAAGACAAACTGGGTCAGAGTCCAGATCAACCATCACCACCTCAGAGTGGTTTTGTTGTACGTCCTACACAAAATCTCCTTATGCCACCTCCACGTGATTCTGGTGAACCACCTCCACGTGATTACTTTGTTCCGCCTCCACTAAGCCCTCATCCTCCGCTTTCAATAGCAGTATTGCAAAAAATAGCAAAATATGTCCAACACTTCAAGCCAGGGCCGTTGGGTTCGACCGACACTAAGGCCCATCTGCAAGACCTTGACTTCCAACTGGGAAGCTATCCGAATGCTACAGTTGAGGATAAAATTGGTTTGATCAGGCTACCTTCCGCCAGGACGGTGTTTTCCTTTATAGAGCGTCAACCAGATGCCCCAAGAAAGGATTACAGCCTGTTGTGTGCTGCTCTAATTAAAGAGTATACCCCTTGCGTGGGACCTGGCGGTTATCCAGCTGCCGACAAGGTCATGCAAGGTAAGAATGAGCACCCAAGGGCATATTATTCCAGAATTTTGCAGGCTTATTTTGGTTACAGGAACGAAACCGGCATGGAGGAGGAGGAGGCATTTAAGTTTGTTTTCAGCAAAAATCTCCACCCTGACATAAGGACGTCAGTACAGATGATGGCTAATTTCAAAGAAAAAACCATCAGTGTGATAAAAAATTGTGCTGTGAATGTCTTTGAGGCCTGTTCACAGGCCAAAACATCCATTGTGGTGTTCCTGGGTGAGAGGATTCCTTCCCAGTCATTAGAACTGGAAGGGACGAGAGCTTCAGCTCCCCCTCCCAAGAAAGGCGAGAGGAAACGAGATTTCCCGTATGCCAAACCACAACAGATGAGTGCCCACTGGTTCATACAAGGTCCTAAATGGTTTCCCAAGAAACCAGAGGATGAACGAATGTACCAGAAGGGGGGGCGCACGTCCTAAGGGTAAAAAGTATGGCACCCAAGGTAACCCATACAACCAGGGATCCCACCAGGAACCCCAGAGGAGCGGGCCTGCTCATGCTCCACGTCGGCCTGGACAGCCTGAGACGAAAAAGAAACAGCAGCGGGTCCAAAAAGAGAGCCCCGGACATCTGAGCTCGGATGAGACAGAGAGTGTGCGTCGGTTCTTGGAAATGTTGAGAGGTATTGCCACGGACAACCAACTTGACGCGTTGTGTGGCAATATCAATGCTAGTGAGTCAGAACACACAAACAACACCGTTACTGCTGTCACAGACAGTCACCATGACATTGTTGTTGTAAACTCAGAGAGCCCCTCATCAGAAAAAGGGGGGGTACACTCACACGTCACCGACGGTGACCCGTCACAAACTGAAACCTCAGAAACAGCAACAGCTGGGCTGACGGTTCAGACAAATCAAGGTGACACAAAAGAAAAAGATAGATGAGGGAAAGTGTGTTGACGAGGAATGGCACCCTTCATCCGACCCCAGCTCAGCCCTGGTACACTCGGTAGTGAAGCGACGTGTTACCTTTGCAGAAGATAGGTCATCTCCGGTACGGAGTTCTATTTCAACGCTACCTTTCAGCGTCTCCTTAGGATGGTGGAGAATCGTCTGAAGTAGCGACGGTACTCTGTTCAACAACACGCTCACTTCCCGGGTGGACTCACAGCAAGCTGTGAGTCCGGCGGAGTTTTACTCAGATGTGAAAGGCTCCATAATCCCAACTAGACTCGGAAGAACTCCCAACTAACTCCAGCACTTCATAACTTTCTCCAGCCACTAGAATTCAGCCTTCGGAACTAGAACTCTCAGAACTAGGAAGTGTCGACTTTTAAAGAGTTCTGCTTCCGGTCACTTTTAGGAAGTCCCGATTGGTTGAAAGAACCAACAGGGGTGTGGTTTTAGTGACGTCAGAGGGTCATTACAAGTCGAGAAAACATCAGAAATGTTTAGGAACGGTTAGTTACAGACGAGAAAATATTTTGGAGAAATGACAGACTTACAGGTGCCAGTTTTCTTATTTACTGTCTGAGAGTTTAAAAACATGACAGTTCGTTCCAATAAACTTGTTTGCGACTGTCTCCGACTTTTGACCGACAACACTCTTCTCATTTCAGACAGAAGATCAAAAATGCATAATTACTTTGTAACATAGACATTTAACTTGATTTCTACTTTGAATGAGGATTAAAAAATCATTAATACTGTTTCACAGTTGATTTAAAATGAGTGGTTCACTTCAACATCTAAAAATGGTATGAACTAAACACACTTTTGATTATCAAGACATTGTAAAATAGTAATGATAACATGAAAAAGAGAGTGTTCTTTCAATTGATTAGTTCAGGATACAATTAGAAAGTCTCTGGATGAGCTAATTTGTATTTCTGGATTCAAATCAATGAAATAACAGTTCCTGTCCCATGAAGGTCTTCAGAGGCAGGTTTGACCGGAGGCTGAGTTCACTACAGTCCCCCCTTTGGAAATCATCGCCTGTCCATGGGGATGAATTCCAACATGAACTTACGCCTCCGAATGTCCTTGAGCTTGATGTAATCCAGCAAGAGGAAAACAAAAGTCAAAGAAGGTAATCCCACAACGGTTTAGGTAATTCCACAATGTTGTTGGTAATTCCATAATGTTGTTGGTAATTCCATAATGTTGTTGGTAATTCCATTGTAGCAATGTTTTAACCCCTTGGAAACAAAGTCTGTAATCCATTGGAAAAAGTCATATAATCCACAACGATAAATCCACAACGATTGGAGGTGCTGATTGATCAGCATGCAGAGGGGTTCCCTTGATTGAACCGCAGAGGCGACCACTGGATGAAGATTGGAGACCCACGTTGGAGTTGTAGGTCCCTTCAGCGAAGGTTGCTACTGATGGTTCCCAGTGGGTGCCATTCTGGTTCTATGTGTTATGCATTTATGTGGTTTTAGTCGGGCTTATGAGTGGGATTTTACATAAGACCTTAACCTATATGCACCTGGTGTGTAAGCTGTCATGGTTTAGATCAGCTAAAGTTACCAGTTTAAAGGGTGGGTCATGCTGAAAAATATTCATATAGGGATTTATACCTATAGAAGGGCATTCCAAACTATTTTTCCATTCCTAACTTGGTTTAAGTTAGATTTACATGGCAAAACATAGTTTGGTTCAATTGTGTGTTGTCCTTTTAGACAAACGACTTGAGGTTTGGTTTTGGTTTTCCCCTTAATGTTTTGGAGTCTATGGCGAGACTCAACTGAAGGATTAGCTACCCCCCCGAATAGGATTGTTCGAGTAGGTTCGGCTTAAGCGTTGTAAGACCAATGTAGATTATGGTACTTAAGGTAGCATTAATCTACATTGACTCCACAAAGATTGCATTTTAACAAATGAACTGCATGTTGGCATAGTTAAACTCCTTTTAGTCTCTAACTTAAATACACACAAAATTCATTCTTGCTTGGGGTGTTCAGAAACAATACCAAAAACCAATTAAACGATGTCTCAACATCGACAAAAACAGTGACTAAGCAACCAGTAAAAAAAAGTTTCAACATTGACAAAAGTAGTGATTAAGCAACTAGAAAACGACGTTTCGGTGCGTCACTCACTCTGAATGTCAGATTTGATCACGTTATCGCGTCTGGTAACATCACCCTAACTAACGTCACCCCCCTTCGGTCATGGGGGACCACGAACACGGGTGAGGACGTCACCTTGTAATGGGTCAATATTGAACAATATTTTAACTTCCTGACACAATTTTTAAAACTTGGACCTGAGTGTTGAGACATTTGGAGACATCTCTTGTCTCCTAACATCATGAACTGACACATTTTAATATTGCAGCAAGAATTTCTTGTTCAAGTTCAGAAGAAGTTGGTTTTCAAAGATTTTTGAGTCCAATCTGGCTCTTTTGGGAGAGAGAATCTGTCCTGCTGTACTGAGCCTTTCAATAATCTTTCAATAAGGCCATGGGTAGTACATATCTTCTGGGTGACTCTTGCGGTGGAATACATTTTGGGTGTGTTAATGGTGCTGTGGGTGCACCCAGTTCAGTGACATACATACTAGAATATATGTCATTGGTCCCGCTCTTCTTGAAGGCAGGTCTAACGTCTGCCCACTTTGCAGTGATTCACTGGACCAGCACTCCTCTCACCATTGGTTACTTTCAAACTAATGAACAAATCAAAAAGCCACAACATGAATGTAACTTGTATTGTAACGCGTTATAAAAATGTAGTGTGGTAGAAAGTACAGATATCCATCCATCCATCCATCCATCCATTTTCTTCCGCTTATCGGGTCGCGGGGGTAGCAGCCTAAGTAGGGAGGCCCAGACTTCCCTCTCCCCAGCCACTTGGGCTAGCTCTTCCGGGGGAATCCCGAGGCGTTCCCAGGCCAGCCGAGAAACATAGTCCCTCCAGCGTGTCCTGGGTCTTCCTCTGGGCCTCCTTCCGGTGGGACGTGTCCGGAACACCTCACCAGGGAGGCGTTCAGAAGGCATCCTAAACAGATGCCCAAGCCACCTCAACTGGCTCCTCTCGACGTGGAGAAGCAGCGGTTCTACTCCGAGTCCCTCCCGGATGATCGAGCTTCTCACCCTGTCTCTAAGGGAGAGCCCAGACACCCTGCGGAGAAAACTCATTTCGGCCGCTTGTATCCGAGATCTCATTCTTTCGGTCACAACCCAAAGCTCGTGACCATAGATGAGGGTGGGAATGTAGATCGATCGGTAAATTGAGAGCTTCGCCTTTTGACTCAGCTCTCGCTTCACCACGACAGACCTGTACAGCGCCCGCTTCACTGCAGACGCTGCACCTATCTGCCTATCGATCTCACGCTCCATTTTTCCCCCATTCGTGAACAAGACCCCAAGATACTTGAACTCCTCCACTTGGGGTAGGACCTCCTCCCTGACCCGGAGAGGGCACTCTACCCTTTTCCGGCTCAAGACCATGGCCTCGGATTTGGAGGAACTGATCTTCATCCCGGCCGCATCGCATTCGGCTGCGAACCGCTCCAGCGAAAGCTGTAGATCACGATTTGATGAAGCCAGTTAGACCACATCATCTGCAAAAAGCAGAGACGCAATCCTAAGGCCACCAAAACGGATCCCCTCAACACCTTGGCTGCGAAACTACAGATACTTGGTGTAAAATGTAGTAGAGTAAAAGTATAAAGTACCCACATTTAACTCTACTTAAGTAAAGTACAGATACATGAAAAATGTACTTAAGTATAGTAATGAAGTATTTGTACTTAGTTACATCCCACCACTGATAATAAATGAACTGATTATTAAGCAAATGAACTCATTGATGACGGTAGTCATGAACTGATTAATAACCATAGAACAAGAACAACAGGCATAACCTGTGACCGATAACAACATCTCACACTGTAAATGCATGCAATCAGATGTGAGTTTAAACGAGATTCCATGAAACAATAATGTTCATTCTGTTAAGGCAATAAGGACAAAATGTGTCATGGAACGAGCCATCACATCACGTAAATAAAAGCGAATAAATGAACAGAGTGTTGACCACGTGGCCGCAGTGCAAATATCCTGCATTGACATACCATTATGCAAAGCAGTCGAAGATGTGTTACCTCTGGTCGAGTGCACCCTCAGGTTGTCTGGAGGCTCTAAATCTGATGCTCTGTAGGTTTCAGAAATGGCCTTACACAGCCAGTGTGACAGGCGCTGGGTGGATAACGGGTGACATGCAGATGCATCTCTATAATGCACAAACAAATGTTGAGTCTGACGCAATGCCGCCGTGCATGTTACGTAACACGTCAACGCACGTACAGGGCAGAGAAGATGGAAAGATGTTTCTTCTTCTGATTGTGAGGAGGAGGGAAAAATCTCTCCAACAATATCGCTCTTGATTTAAAAGAGCTCGTGATGTTTTAGGCATAAACGCTGGATTAGGTCTCAGATCAGCTGAGCTCCCATCACCCTGAATTCTGAGACATGACGGAGTGACAGCGAGCGCAGATAAATCACTCACCCTCTTAGCGGATGTTAGAGCCAACAGCAGGGCTGTTTTAAGAGACAAGAATTTAATTGGAACCTGATTCGGTGGCTCAAATGGAGCTTTGATCAGGGCTTGCAGAACCAGCGTTAAATCCCACTGTGGAGCAAGTGGGCGTGAAACAGGCCTGCGTCTCTGTACACCTTTTAAAAAAATGCTTCATCAGCGGATGATTAAAAGCTGTTCTGTCCTCGAAACCTTCATGACAAGAAGAGATGGCTGCAGCGTACGTTTTAATCGTGCTGAATGCCATATTTCTGTCCATCAGCTGCTGCAGAAAGGATAGCACGCCACCTAGTGGACATGAGGTGGCCTCTACACCTTTCTCCATACACCAGCGCTGAAAAGCTGTTCACTTTGATGTGTACAGCGCTGTGGTAGATGCAGCACGTGAATCCTGGATCATACGCACTACCTCTTGAAAGAGACCCATCCTCTCTAAGTGGATCCACTCAGCGGCCAGACCCAAAGGTGCTGGCCTATTTTTGGGTAACTCCTGATTGCTCCTCCCGCCTGGAGGAGATCATCCTCCCTCCACGGCAGTTTCCATGGGCGCCCCGATAGCAGGTGTCGTAGAATTGGGAACCATGGGGCGTTCACGCGATCAGGAGCCACCAGGAGAGCTGTCAGTCCCTCCTCCTGAACTCGGTTCAGAAACTGTGATATCAGAGGGAGTGGGGGAAATGCGTAAAGAAGCATTTTAGGCCACGGGCTGTGAGCAAATGCATCCACCCCTTGCAATGGTTTGTCTCGTGGGCTCAGTAAGAACCATAGTTGACACTGAGCGTTCTCTCGTGTTGCAAACAGGTCCACGGCCGCTTTGCCAAATTTCTGCCACGTCTGAGCCATCAGCTCTGGATGGAGGGTCCAGTCCCCATGACGCGGACCGCCCCTGGACATCACATCTTCCCCCCTGTTTGGAACACTGGGGATGGAGAGCAGATTTTGGTGTGCCCAACACAGCAACCATCTCACAATGTATAACATTTGGGCTGAGCACACACACCCCTGCCGGTTTATGTATGCAGCAGTCACTTGTTGTCTGTGTGAACCAACACATGTTGATTCCGCAGCACAGAGGCAAAGTGTTGAATCACATTCAAAAACCGTGTGACACTCCAAAAACATTTATATGAGCTGCTGTGTCAGAGTCAGAGTCAGAGTTTCTTTATTGTCATTCGCACCTCATGTGGTACATGTGGTGGAGCGAAATTATGTACACAGGGTCCCAGTTACATCCAACAATAAAATGTATAAGAAAAATAGTAATAACATCTAAGATATGAACTAAGAAAAACATCAACTAAATATACACTAAGCACTCATAACATAAAACATTGAACATCAGCACAAACATGAACATGAGTCTGTGAGCAGATGTGCACGCATGAACACATCAACATTGAAACAGATCAGCAGCAACATGATATGGTTTTTCACAGTGATTATTCTAGTTAGAGATTCATGAGTCTAACAGCCTCAGGGTAGAAGCTGTTCCTCAGTCTAGTGGTTCTACACTTAATGCTCCTTAACCTCCTTCCTGAGGGTAGTGGGGCAAAAAGTGTGTGTGCTGGGTGAGTGGGGTCCTTCATGATGCAGGTGGCCCTCTTCCTGCATCTGGAGGTGTAGATGTCTGTGATGGTGGGGAGGCTGATTCCAACAGATTTCTGTGCAGCCTTCACCACTCTCTGCAAAGCTTTTCTTTCTGCAGCTGTGCAGCCTCCATGCCACACATTGATGCTCGAGCACAGGATGCTCTCCACTGCACACCTGTAGAAGGAGGTGAGGACTGAGCTTCCCAGACCAGCTCGCCTCAGCCGTCTGAGGAAGTAGAGTCTCTGATGAGCTTTCTTGATCAGGCTGGTGGTGTTGTTGCTCCAGCTGAGGTTGTCATTCATGTGTACACCCAAGTACTTGTAGCTGGAGACCACTTCCACCGCAGATCCTCTTATGTTCAGGAGGGTGTAGGTGTTTTTGTTCCTTCTGAAGTCCACAATCATCTCCTTTGTCTTCTTCACATTGATGTGAAGGTTATTCTCTCTGCACCAGCTCTCCAGGTGTTCCACCTCTTGCCTGTAGCTGGACTCATCATTGTGATGCATCCCACCACCGCTGTATCATCTGCAAACTTTACAATGTGACAGCCTGGATGGGTAGCTGCACAATCATATGTGAGCAGAGTAAACAGGAGGGGGCTCAACACACATCCCTGAGGAGAGCCAGTGCTGAGGGTTATGGTGGAGGAGGAGAGGTTGTGGATCCTCACTAACTGTGGTCTGTTTGTTAAAAAGTCTAGTACCCAGTTGCAGATGGAGGGGCTTAGTCCTAGTGTGGATAGTTTGTCCATCAGGGTTTGGGGGATCATGGTGTTGAAGGCGGATGTGAAGTCCACAAAGATCATACGGACGTAAGAGTTTTTCTGCTCCAGGTGGTTGAGCGCAGTGTGGACCACAGAGGAGATTGCATCCTCTGTTGATCGGTTCTCACGGTATGCATACTGATGAGGGTCCTCGTTGATGTTGATGGTTGTTTTGATGTGAGTCATGACCAGTTTTTCAAAGCATTTAGTGACTATCGGGGTGAGGGCCACTGGCCGATAGTCATTCAGACCAGTCACTGTAGAGCTTTTTGGGACTGGGATGATGGTGGCAGTCTTCAGGCAGGTGGGAGCTGTCTCCAGGGTAAGTGAGGTGTTAAAGATGTCTGCCAGCACCTCACAGAGGTGATCAGCACATTCCTTCAACACTTTTCCGGGGATGTTGTCTGGGCCAGTTGCTTTGTGCGGATTAATCCTCCTGAAGGTACTCCTTACTTCTGCTGAGGTCACGCTGAGATGCTCTTCATCCGGTGGCGAGGTGAGTCTGGTGCTGCGTGGTCTGTTCGGGTCTTCAAAGCGTGCATAGAACTTGTTGAGGGCATCAGGCAGAGATGGGTCTTTGGGGCATTGTTCACTCCTTCCTTTATAATCTGTTATGCACTTAATGCCCCTCCACATGCTCCGAGGGTCTTGTGAGATGAATTGACCCTCGATCCTCTTTGCATATGTGGCCTTGGCCCTCTTAATACCAGCAACCAGCTCTTTTCTTGTCCTACTCAGCTCCTCTGAGTTTCCAGACCTGAAGGCAGTGTTCCTGGCTTCCAGCAGGGTACGCACCTCTGCATTCAGCCAAGGTTTTCTGTTTGGGTAGCTTTTAACATTTCTGATAGTGGAGACTGTGTCAGTACATGTACTAATGTAACCCAGAACTGAGGATGTGTATTGGTCAAGATCAAGCGAACCTCCATTTTCAGC
>NC_056506.1:2486072-2490660 GCF_014905685.2 Nematolebias whitei | reverse complement strand
GCTCTTCATCCGGTGGCGAGGTGAGTCTGGTGCTGGGTGGTCTGTTCGGGTCTTCAAAGCGTGCATAGAACTTGTTGAGGGCATCAGGCAGAGATGGGTCTTTGGGGCATTGTTCACTCCTTCCTTTATAATCTGTTATGCACTTAATGCCCCTCCACATGCTCCGAGGGTCTTGTGAGATGAATTGACCCTCGATCCTCTTTGCATATGTGGCCTTGGCCCTCTTAATACCAGCAACCAGCTCTTTTCTTGTCCTACTCAGCTCCTCTGAGTTTCCAGACCTGAAGGCAGTGTTCCTGGCTTCCAGCAGGGTACGCACCTCTGCATTCAGCCAAGGTTTTCTGTTTGGGTAGCTTTTAACATTTCTGATAGTGGAGACTGTGTCAGTACATGTACTAATGTAACCCAGAACTGAGGATGTGTATTGGTCAAGATCAAGCGAACCTCCATTTTCAGCAGTTTCTCTGAAAACCTGCCAGTCTGTTCGATCAAAACAATCTCTCAGTATGGGTCCACTGTCCTGGCTCCAACATTTAACTTTCTTTTGTACCAGTCTGGAGCGTCTCAGCGGGGGCATGTAAGCAGGAGCCAGGAAGATTGAGATGTGGTCTGACAGTCCTAGGTGGGGGCGGGGTTCGGCTTTGTATGCATCTTTTACGTTCGTGTAAACACGGTCCAGCGTGCGGTCTCCACGTGTCGGAATCGTCACATGCTGATTAAAGCTTGGAAGACAGTCCTTTAGATTCACGTGGTTAAAGTCTCCGGCTACCACGTAAAGAGCCTCGGGGTGTTTGTTCTGCAGCGAGCTGATGATATCATGTAGCTCCTGCAATGATTCATTAGCTTTAGCGTCCGGAGGAATGTAAACGACAGAGATGAAAGTCACAGTGAACTCTCGGGGTAGATAATGTGGCCGACATTTCACTGTTATTTGCTCCAAAGCCTTCGAGCATGAGCTATTTACAACAGTACAGTTCGTGGACCAACTTTTACTCACGTAAATGCACACTCCGCCTCCCCGTGATTTCCCCGTTAGCTCGCTGCAGCGGTCCGCTCGAAAAAAAAGTCTGTCATCCAGCTGGAAGACTGTGTCCGGCGTTTCGCTTGTAATCCACATTTCCGTGAGGCAAAGCACTGCACACTTCTTCATCTCTTCTGAGGCGCCCGCTCTCAGACGAAACAAATCCATCTTGTTGTCCAACGAGCGGACATTCGACAGAAAGAGAGACGGCATGGGGAGTTTACCGGCTTTAGCGTTAGCTCGTAGCCTCACCATAACCCCCGCCCGGCATCCTCTCCTCTTAAGCCGGGAGCAGCGCTTCCTCTTCTGCCTGCTGGAACGCCTCTGCTGCAGCTTCCAGGTAGATGACTTTAAGATCTGCATTCTGCCAAGCGTAGCTTTGAGTTTGTTGCTGATTTCTGCTATATTTCGTGGCAAATCCGCTCCTATTCTCATCAGTTCGGTTCGGCTATAGTTCACACGCATAAATCGCGCGGAGTCAGGCACAGAGTCAATATCAAAACTTCTAAAAACTGGGATGGTACCGGGAGCCTGTGAAGCTGCAACTGCTCTGAGCATGGCCATCTTGGACACAGCTCCCCCACAGCTCGAGACATGCATGTGCCTCCCCAACCTGACAGGGACGCGTCTGTGAAGACTGACACATGTGACGTAGGTCTGCTGACGGGAACTCCCTCCAACAGAACAAGAGGGTTTCCCAGTGTCTCAGGTTGATTCTCACGGAGGGGGGCACAGCGATCAACCGTCTCTTCTGCCTCACCGGGTCCACATGCAAACGAGCGAACCACCTCGGGAGGCGTGTGAGCAGACGACATGTCCTTAATAACTCCATGACAGAAACAGCTGTTATCACTCTGCCGGTTTCACGTGAGTTGCACTGCTGCCACCTGTCTGGAAAAATGGGTCAGCAGCAACAGATTGTTCAGATAAAACAGAATTCTCCTCCCTGCCCTGTATAGCGGCTGCAGAGCCTACTCGACGCATTTTGAATGGAAATGTTGTCTCACAGTTGAAAATTGACAAATCTAAGATGGGTCTCATCCCTACGATCCGTTTTGGGACCAGGAAGTGACGAGAGTAGAACCCTGTGTTTGCTAAAAAAGTTAAATCTGGTCCTCTAGACATTCAAAAAAATAAATAAATAAATAAAAACAAAGCAAAACAACAAAAAAATGTAGAAACGTTTCGTCTCTCATCCGAGAGACTTCCTCAGTCTGAGGTGCTGTATTCAGCTCAGTCTCTTAAATAGCACCTTCTCAGAGTGGATCAACCAGTTTTGCTGCTGACAACCAAAACCAGCTGATAACATGCTCAAGAAGGACCATCAGCCTAACAATGGATCATTAGCACCTGATGGCTGTTTACTGTTCACAGAGGGCTGAGTGATACTAGCAATCACAGAATTGTAAGAGGGGGACAGTTGAACCCGGAGGCCTCCACCCCTGTTTAACGATGGACGGTTTCTTTTCACAAAGATGGCCTCCTTTACTCCTCTCTCAAACCATCGTTCCTCTCTATCCAGGATGTGCACATCTTCATCCCTGAAAGAGTGACCGCTGGCCTGGAGATGAGTGTAGACCGCAGAGTCCTGGCCTGATGATGTTGATCTTCTGTGCTGGGCCATCCTTTTGGCCAGTGGCTGTTTTGTTTCCCCGATGTAAGACTGATCACAGTCCTCCTGACACTGGACAGCATACACAACATTACTCTGTTTGTGCCGGGGGACTGGATTTTTGGGATGAACCAGTATTTGCCATAATGTATTTTGGGGTTTAAAAGCCACTGGGACGTTATGTTTAGAAAATAAATGTCTCAGTTTCTTTGATACTCCCTCAACATATGGAATGACCACTGGTCTAGGTCTGGGTTCCTCCTTTTCACCTGTTGGCTGACTGGAGTCCTGTTTGGGTTTCTTCTCTGCTTTCAGGAAGGCCCAGTTAGGATATCCACATTGCTCTAGAGCCTGTCTTGTGTGGGATTTCTCCTTCTGCCTGGCTCCTGAGCTAGTGGGGACGCTGTCTACTCTGTGATACAGAGTCCTGATGACTCCTAACTTGTGCTCCAAAGGGTGATGGGAGTCAAACTGCAAATACTGGTCTGTGTGGGTGGGTTTGTGGTACACCTCAGTTTGCAAATGTCCTCTATCAGAGACTGAGACCTCACAGTCCAAGAAAGCCAACCTGCCATTTTTTACATCTTCTCGTGTGAACTTGATGTATTTATCCACAGAGTTGATGTGGTCAGTAAAATGTTAGACTTCTTGAGATTTAATTTTAACCCAGGTGTCGTCAACATACCTGAACCAATGACTTGGTGGTGTCCTTGAAAAGGACGTCAAGGCTCTCTTTTCTACCTCCTCCATGTACAGGTTGGCAACAATAGGAGAAACTGGAGACCCCATAGCACACCCATGTTTCTGCCTATAATATTGCTCCCCATATGTGAAGTACGTTGACTGCAGGCACAGTTTCAAGAGTTGACACAGTTGTTCTGTGGAAAGCGTGGTCCTGCTGCTCAGAGTGGTGTCTGATTTTAATTTTAAACTGACCACCTCTACTGCATCATCAACAGGAATGCACGTAAAGAGTGATGTGACATCAAAAGAGACCATTGTTTCATCAGTCTCCATGATGACATCCCTCACCTTATCCACAAAGTCCATGGTGTTCTGTATGTGGTGTTCTGAGCTGCCAACTAAAGGGATGAGTACAGATGCCAGATATTTGGAAACATTGTAAGTGACAGAGTTAATCATGCTAACAATTGGTCTTAAAGGTACACCTTGTTTGTGGATTTTAGGTAAACCATACAGACTAGGTGTGGCCTCCCCTGGGTACAGTCTGTGGTACAGAAAACGGTCAATAGCCTTGTCCTGCTCCAAAATTTTCAGGCAATCTATCAACTTCTTTTTGTAACCACTTCCTGGATCTCTTTTCAGAGGTTCATAAGTGTTTGTCACGAAGGAGTGTCATAACTTTCTCGTGATAGTCTTTCTGGTTCAAAATCACTGTGCACCTTCCTTTGTCTGCTGGGAGAATGATGATGTTTTTGTCCTTGCTAAGAGTGGTGAGTGCATCCCTCTCCTCTCTACTGATGTTGGAAGGTGGTGGTTTGGCATTGCTGAGGCAGGATGAAACTTTGATTCTGAGCTGTTCTGCTTCACACTCTTTAATTTTGTTGTTGCGGATGGCTGACTCGGTAGCTGTGATCATCTCCACCAGAGGAATTCTACTTGGTGCAACCGCAAAGTTCAGTCCCCTGGCACGAATCTCTGTCTTCGGCTGGGTGAGCTGTCTGTCAGATAAATTCTTCACCCACTTTTCTGTCTCCCTGGCATGTAATTGACTACTGGAGTGTTGTCCTACACTGAATGTGTTGTTATTGGAATAGTGATGGTGTTGATGAGTTATTAGTAAGTTAAACTTATTTTGTTGTCGAGTCTTGGACTTGACATGCTGTGCTAAGCGTGCCTGATCTGTACAGTCCAACACTTGCTGAAGTGTGGTCTGATCTAGACACATTGTTGGCCCAGCACAGAAGATCAACATCATCAGGCCAGGATTCTGC
>NC_056506.1:2478697-2485972 GCF_014905685.2 Nematolebias whitei | reverse complement strand
CAAGGGCCCAGAGTGGGACGAATGAGGGTGGGGGCAGGTGTGTGTGCTTCACCTACCCCACCCACATTTTTGATGTTTTCAGCACCGGGGCTTGAACTGGTGATCTTCCGATCACAGGCCCACCTTCTCTAACCTCTGCGCCATCACTCCCACTGTTTGCATATGGTTCATTATAAATCAAACATGCATTATCCAGTTTGCTCCAAAGTGGATATAAATGACCTTTGTTAACCTCTAAAGAAGCCAATACGATTAAATCAAGAGTGGACTCCAGTGCACCCACTACATTATTCAATCAGATATATAGCTTCCTGATACCTCACACGATCTGCACCAGATTTTTTTTGCATGATCAGTGGGCAATTGTAGACAAATTAGAATTGTTATTTCATATCACTTAAGCTCCGCCCACTCATAGAAAAAACAAAGTATTATTGGGTGACTCTTTTCCATCTTCTCCCTATGTAAGCTATGAGACTGAAACTTTGTTCGCTAACTGTTGATTACCACACATGACATGTTGAAAATCAGAAAGGAAGTGCTCGTCAAACATTTGCCACAAAACAGGAAGTCACAAATACTCCTGTCTGGAAGGTCGGCTTTAGCCTATACTTGGAAGACCTGCAGCTGGACAAGTACTGACATGGACGGAAGGCAATGTCGAAGATTCGGGAAATGCGCCCCGTGGTGAAGGTGTGCGGGATTGGCACGAGAGCGTTTGCGATGGCGACTTGGGTGTAGTAGCTGGAGCTCCTGCGGTTGCCATGTGGCCGGAACGGCGCTTTGCTGCAAGGGCCTTCAATGCTGCTTGCAGCTTTAATTTTATGTTTGTAATTATTTTTTCTATCTTTAACATGTGTTTTTTTGTCTTTCAGGTACACTTGAACCTATATCTGGACCTACCATTCTTTGTTCGTCTGTCTCTCCTTCCTGTCCTCTCATCCATCTGGTCAAAGCAGATGGTCTCTTGTCCTGAGCTGGTTCTGCTGGAGGTTTCTTCCTTTTAAAAGGGAGTTTTTCTTTCCACTGTCTCCACTGTGCTTGCTCAGGATGAGAGACTGCAACGAAGCCAAGATTCAACTTGTCTGCTGGATTCCTTAGATAGAGAACTTTACTAATTGGCTTTTATGTGAATGTTCCTGTAAAGTCCCTGAGACAACTTTATTATGATTTAGCGCTATATAAATAAACTGAATTGAAAATGTTTCTATGGGTTTTATAGATTGTTTTTAACTTTTGTATTGTGAAGCACTTTGTGTATCTTTTTGGCTGTTGTAAAGGGCTCTATAAATAAAGATCGATCGATCGATTGAAGCCTCTTCCAGGTGCACATACCGGTAAATTGTTTGTTTTCGGAAATAACACCTGGATTGATCTGTTTGTGCTCTTGTAGGTCTGCAGGGACAGATGTGGTTCTGGATGCTTCTGGGAAAAATGAGCATTCTCCTCTTCAGTTTGGCTTCTCTGGCAGTAAAACACAGGAGAGGATAAGAAAAGAAAAGGAAATGAAAGGAAAGGACAACGGCAGCACCAACTTCAATGCTTACATTTTTTTCCTTGTAACTTCTGTGTTGTCAGATTTGTATATTTTAACTTATCGTTACATTCAAATTCATAATGTTCAACATTTCTGACGTTTTAGTACAGTAGTCCCTCGCTACTTTGCGGTTCGTTTTTTGCAGACTCACTCTATTCAAAATAAGATTGGACATGATTCACAATTGGCAGATTGATGGATGAGCCGCACGATCAACATGGATTTTTTATTTAGAATAAACTATTTTAAATGATTTAGCACCTGTGTGCCACCCACAGCTCCAGGAGCAGCTTCCTCCTGCAGCTGATCAGCTGATCTCCCTGCAGAGCTGAGAAGTGGGTGTGGCCGAGTGCAGCGGAGGCAGAGAACTGGTCATGACATTCTGTGCTCTTTTAGATCATTTAGAAACATTGTTTAGAATATTGCAAGAGTGTGGGAAGGGTTTACGCCTTTACACACCCACACACACACACACACATGCACACACACACACACGCACACACACACACACACACATGCACACACACACGCACGCACACACATGCACACACACACGCACGCACACACACACACACACACACAGGTTTGTTTTGCTATCTTTATAGGGCCTTTGCATTGACTTCCATTCATTTTTCATTCATTTCTATAGCCTAACCATGACCTTTATCCATAACCTAACCATTACCAGTACATACCTAACCCTAAACCTAACACATCCTCAATTCACACCTTAGTCCTAAACCTAGCCCCTAACCCACCAACGGGACTTCTTCTTATGGGGCCCGGGCTTTGGGCCCCATAAGGAGCAGTTGGTCCTCACAATGCAGTATAAGTTGGAAAAATGGGCCTCACAAAGTAGCATAAACAAGGACACACACTCACACACATACGTATATATGTACTAAAATAAACTACTACTTTCTTGTACTACTATTCCTACTTGGTGGTTTTTCACTCCTCGCAGGGCTTCAGGGTACGGATCCTCTGAGATAAACAAGGGACTACTGTACTGCATAAAAGTCACAACAGCAAAATTATGTTTTTATCTGATGATAATGTTTATTACATAAATTATATGTGAAAATAAATGAATCAAAGCACAATTCAAACTTCCGGTTTTATAAGGTTTGATGTTTTAATGTTGTAAGTCAACAAGTTTCACACTGCTTTCTTTCGGCACAAAATTTTAATACATTTTCTAAAATAAAAATGTTTTTAATGCACCACATTGAAAGTCAAAAGGTGGTTGTGTTTGCCTGTTAGTAAAATATCTCATGGACCACTAAATTTTAATGAAACTTTTAGAAGTAGCTAATCATTTGATGTTCATGCAATACTCAGAGTTTTGGAGTCAACCTAAATCAAGATGAGCACCCCAGTTGATCAACAACAACCAGTACAACCATGTCTAGCTCAGTCGGGTTTACAGATACTCATGTAGTTTGATGTGGTAGTAGCTGAGAGGCACTCTCAACAAAAACTTTGGCTGCTACATCTTTATTTTCAAGGTTTGGCCAAAATGGCTACAGAGCTGTCATTTATTAGCACAGGATGATCTTAAGGCTTTTTTACTGGGACTTCATGCTGGAACAACACAAAGTAGTGCTTATTCCCACAACATGAAGCTGAAGTTTGGGTAAAAGCGTGCAAAACAATTACAAACCCTATTTTCATTTTACAAAAAAGAGCTATAAGAATTATTAGGAGGAAGTGCTGTGATCACCAAACAAACATATTATTTCATCAATTGAACTTATAAAAAATTATGATTTGGTTGAATATAGTATTTTACAAGTAACTTATAAAGCTCATAAAAAAATATTACCTCCAAATATTCAATTAAAATGTGTTAAAAAAGAGTCTTAACCTTAAAAGAATGGAAATGTTTGTAAAACCTCCATATAACTGCACCACCTGGTGGTGGATGGGTTAAATGCAGAGACTAATTTCACCATTGTATGGAAACATACAGTGCTGACATTGTGATGACATCATCATTATTATTATGAAGTAGTCTGAAGGAGCGCTGCACTGTGGATTGTGTCATTGCCTCGATATCACCATAAACATTTATAAAACAATTTATATGTTTAAAAAGATGATGAAGTTAAAATTGTTGGGAAGATATGGTGCCCGGTGAAGAATGCCTGATGTTTCTTGTTTTCAATTTGGAGACCCACGGAGCAAGGGGACGTCTAAACGTCTTTTTTAAGTCATTTTTGCACGTCTAATCTTGCAGGTGCAGACTGTGACGACAGACGACGTCTTTTCCGACGGCTAAAAGTCGTCTAGTTTTCACGTCTATCAGACACGTTAATGTAGACATCTTTTCCACGTCAACTTATATTTAACTTATTTTAAATAGGCTCTTATTATATTTAACTTATTTTAGTCACTTCAAATGCTTCTTCTGTGCTACGCATATGAAAAGTACAATACATGTACTGCAAAACTGCAGCTGAGGCAAACAAAGCTAGGCAAGTAGTACTTTTGAATATCCATTGTGCAGCAGGAAAATGCTCCTCCACACACTGGAAACACTTGGACTAAGATTTACAAATCACTCCTTAAACTTTTCCTTTATCCTCTTTATTGGATTAACAGAACAGTAGTTTACAACAAAGTCCATGCTCAATAATCCAGGTATAAAATCCAACATTTTTCAGTCAGGTCATCCAGACAGTTTCTTTTTTTTGTGCTGAAACGTTTCACCTTCAATCCAGAAGGCTTCATCAGTCAAGGAAACACACAACAAAACTGATTCTTCCCCCAACAGCTTACTCCACAGTGGAACAAACCAGTTATGTTGGTGCTGAGATGGTTTCTTTTGTACACCCCCTCCTCCATTGCCGGCCCTCTTCCTTGTTGACAGTAGCTTATTACCACTGGTGGCAAAACAATATAAAAAGATTTACATTATTAGAATCACACTGGAACAGGGAGCTAATCAACTGGTGGCAAAACAAAAAATGTACACAAACAAATCTATAAAATTACACAGCCCACAGTGCTTGGTTCCGTACTTAACATTGAATTACCCCCCCCCCAAAAAAAAAAAACAAAACAACAAAACATGCCTTTTCATCTTCATCTCTCTTTTTGGATTCATAGCTGAACTGGCAACACTGGCAGTAACTTGAGCTTTATACAAAAGCTGTGTAAAATTACAGTCCACTCACCACAAATACACACAATATTTTTAAAGTGTACAGGTTCTGGTCATAATATCATGAATAACTTGATTTATGGAGTAATTCCATTCAACAAGTGAAGCTTGTAGATTATATTCATTCATTAAACACAGACTGATATATTTCAAATGTTTATTTCTTTTAATGTTGATGATTAGAACTGACAACTAATGAAAACACCAAATTCAGTATCTCAGAAAATTAGAATATTACTTGAGACCATTAAAAAAAGATTTTTAGAAATGTTGGACAACTGAAAAGTATGAACAACAAAAGTATGAACATTCAATTCAATTCAGTTTATTTATAAAGCACCAATTCACAACAAAGTTGTCTCAGGCACTGGTTAAAACTAAATATTCTGAATCTAAATGAAAATAAAACGGAAGTCATCAGCTTTGGTAAATGTAATACCCTTAATGTGCTTGGCCCCTTGGCTTCATACAGCCACTCCAATGTCAGGAATCTGGGAGTTATTTTTGACAGTGCTTTTAAATTTGATAAACAGATAAATACAGTTGTGAAATCCAGTTTCTTCCAGCTAAGACTCATTGCCAAGGTGAAGTCTTGTCTCCCTTTCAGAGACCTTGAAAAGGTGATTCACGCTTTTATCACATCTCGTTTGGACGACTGTAATTCATTGTATGTTGGTTTAGACAAATCATCTTTGCATCGTTTACAATGTGTCCAGAACGCAGCAGCTCGTCTTTTAACAGCAACTAAAAAACATGAACACATAACCCCTGTCCTGGCTTCTCTCCACTGGCTTCCTGTCCACTTCCGGATTGATTTTAAGATTTTATTGCTTGTTTTTAAAGTCTTAAAAGGTCTGGCCCCGTCATATTTATGTGATCTCATTAACATTTACGCTCCAGTAAGAGCACTCCGGTCTACCAACCAGTTCCTCTTAGATGTCCCCAGATCCAAACTGAAATCCAGAAGTGATCGGGCTTTTGTGGTTGCTGTAACAAAACTGTGGAACAGTTTACCTGAGATCCAAAAAAGTTAAATCTGGTCCTCTGGACATTCAAAAAAACAAAACAAAGCAAATCAACAAAAAAATGTAGAAACGTTTCGTCTCTCATCCGAGAGACTTCCTCAGTCTGAGGTGCTGTATTCAGCTCAGTCTCTTAAATAGCACCTTCTCAGAGTGGATCAACCAGTTTTGCTGCTGACAACCAAAACCAGCTGATCACATGCTCAAGAAGGACCATCAGCCTAACAATGGATCATTAGCACCTGATGGCTGTTTACTGTTCACAGAGGGCTGAGTGATACTAGCAATCACAGCATTGTAAGAGGGGGACAATTGAACCCGGAGGCTCCGCCCCTGTTTAATGATGGACGGTTTCTTTTCACAAAGATGGCCTCCTTTACTCCTCTCTCAAACCATCGTTCCTCTCTGTCCAGGATGTGAACATCTTCATCCCTGAAAGAGTGACCGCTGGCCTGGAGATGAGTGTAGACCTCAGAGTCCTGGCCTGATGATGTTGATCTTCTGTGCTGGGCCATCCTTTTGGCCAGTGGCTGTTTAGTTTCCCCGATGTAAGACTGATCACCCTCCTGACACTGAACAACATACACAACATTACTCTGTTTGTGCCGGGGGCCTGGAGATGAGTGTAGACCTCAGAGTCCTGGCCTGATGATGTTGATCTTCTTTGCTGGTCCATCCTTTTGGCCAGTGGCTGTTTAGTTTCCCTGATGTAAGACTGATCACCCTCCTGACACTGAACAGCATACACAACATTACTCTGTTTGTGCCGGGGGACTGGATCTTTGGGATGAACCAGTCTTTAATGTATTTTGGGGTTTAAAAGCCACTGGGACGTTATGTTTAGAAAATAAACGTCTCAGTTTCTCTGATACTCCCTCAACATATGGAATGACCACTGGTCTGGGTCTGGGTTCCTCCTTTTCACCTGTTGGCTGACTGGAGTCTTGTTTGGGTTTCTTCTCTGCTTTCAGGAAGGCCCAGTTAGGATATCCACATTGCTCTAGAGCCTGTTTTGTGTGGGATTTCTCCTTCTGCCTGGCTCCTGAGCTAGTGGGGACGCTGTCTGCTCTGTGGTACAGAGTCCTGATGACTCCTAACTTGTGCTCCAAAGGGTGATGGGAGTCAAACTGCAAATACTGGTCTGTGTGGGTGGGTTTGCGGTACACCTCAGTTTGCAAATGTCCTCTATCAGAGACTGAGACCTCACAGTCCAAGAAAGCCAACTTGCCATTTTTTTCATCTTCTCGTGTGAACTTGATGTATTTATCCACAGAGTTGATGTGGTCAGTAAAATGTTGGACTTCCTGAGATTTAATTTTAACCCAGGTGTCGTCAACATACCTGAACCAATGACTTGGTGGTGTCCCTGAAAAGGACGTCAAGGCTCTCTTTTCTACCTCCTCCATGTACAGGTTGGCAACAATAGGAGAAACTGGAGACCCCATAGCACACCCATGTTTCTGCCTATAATATTGCTCCCCATATGTGAAGTAGGTTGACTGCAGGCACAGTTTCAAGAGTTGACACAGTTGTTCTGTGGAAAGCGTGGT
>NC_056506.1:2475166-2478597 GCF_014905685.2 Nematolebias whitei | reverse complement strand
TGGTCCTGCTGCTCAGAGTGGTGTCTGATTTTAATCTTAAACTGACCTGATCTTAAACTGTATTTGCAGTTTGACTCCCATCACCCTTTGGAGCACAAGGAAGGGTAAGTCCAGGTGTACGTGAAAGACAAAATAAAAAACATGTTAATGATAGAAAAAATAATTACAAATACAAAACAGGTTGAGCAGAGTAAGTAAAGACAGCAGCAGAGTGAAAAGTGTGGTCAGTTTGTCCTCCAGCAGTCTAAGCCTATAGCAGCATAACTAAGGGACAGCTCAGGAAACCCAAGCCAACCCTAACTATTGGATTTAGCAAAAAGGAAAGTCTTAAGCCTAGTTTTAAAACTGGATAATGTGTCAGCCTCATGGACAGAGACTGCTTGTTGGATCCACAAGAGAGGAGCCTGATAACTGAAAGATCTTCAGGCTCCTCTCTTGTGGAACCAACTTCTCACCTGAAAAGAATGAACCTGAAAAGAATGAACCTGAAAAGTTTGAACATGAAAAGTATGAACCTGAAAAGTATGAACCTGAAAAGTATGAACCTGAAAAGTATGAACCTGAAAAGTATGAACATGAAAAGTATGAACATGAAAAGTTTGAACATGAAAAGTATGTAAGAGTAAGTATTATAGATTGTACCCAGGGGAAGCCACTCCCTGTCTTTATGGATTCCCAAAAATACACAAAGGAGGAACACCACTCAGACCCATCGTCAGCAGCATGAACTCCATGTAGAGATTGGCAACAATGGGTGACACTGGAGATCCCATGGCACAGCCGTGCTTCTGTCTGTAAAAACTGTCATTGAACTTGAAATAAGTGGTGGAGAGGCAGAGGTCCAACAGGGTGCAGATCTGGACTGGGGTGAAGTTGGTCCTGTTGATTAAGTCCTCGTCTTGTAGAAGTTGTTTTCTGATGGTTTCTACTGCTTCAGAGATGGGTATGCATGTGAAAAGAGAAGTCACATCATACGATACAAGGGTTTCTCCTGGGGTTAGTTTCAAGTGTTGAACTTTGTTAGCAAAATCAATGGAGTTCTTTATGTGATGAGGTGTGTTTCCAACAAGAGGAGCTAAAATACCAGCCAGATGTTTAGCAATATTGTATGTCATTGAGGAAGTGGAACAGAGAGCCCTAAACTCCTTTGAGGGAACAACGCCAAGCCATTGGTTCCGATATGTGGATGACACCTGGGTCAAAATCCAAGCCAAGGAAATAGAAGCATTCACCAGACACATTAACTCGGTCGATAACAACATCCAGTTCACCAGAGAGGATTGTTACGTCCCGGCTCGTTTTGGAGGCAACATAAATGACTTGACAAAAGTTTGTGTAAAACAATAATAATGTGACAATTATTTTTCCTGAGTTTACAAAATACTAAACAAAAATCACAGCAATAGCTGGCATTCTTCATACAATTTAAATCAAACAAGAACACTTCTGGTTCTGAACAATGACTCAGCTATTTAAAACAAAATTGAAAATTCCAAGCCAAACAAAATACAGCAACCCAACTAACAATGGTCAAACAAGTGGCTCCACAATGAGAATGAAATCTCCAACCAGACAAATGTGTCTTTGCTACACAGGCCACAGTCTTTCAGAACCAATAAGACAAAGCAAGACACAGTCTGAAACAATTTGTCTGCACCACCAAAAGTTGGCATACTGCACACTAAGCACAGCAGCACTGATTGAAGGGCAGGGCTGACTTTTATGATCTTCTTCCTCCTTCTGGCCTCTTCACTGGCAGTCGCTGGTGGATGGGTGATGCTGTCCAAACCTCCTTTGGCCAATCATCTTTGGACAGGTGAGTCTTGAGGGCTTGGTCAAAAGTTCACCAGTAGAGGGAGGCAACGAGCCAGCAGCAACCAGGCATTACAGAAAAGAAAACTGCAAAACTACAAAAGAAGAAAGGCAGTACAGGCCTGAGGCCGTAACAGGATGCAAACGACAACAAGCTGCCTTTTTTGGACTGTTTGGTTCAGATGGAGAGAGAGGACAGCCTCAACATTGAAGTGTACAGGAAACCAACCCACACAGACCAGTATCTTCTGTTTGACTCCCACCATCCACTGGAACACAAACTCTCTGTCATCAGAACTTTACAACATCGGGCCGAATGCGTCCCCACAAAGACAGAAGGGAAGGAAAAGGAACAGAAACACATTCAAGAAGCTCTTCTAACATGTGGATATCCTAACTGGGCTTTTGTCAAGTCAACAAGGAAATCTACAAAACACACCATTAAACAGAAAAAGGAGAACAGCAGACGTAAAAACATTGTCATCCCTTATGTTGCTGGAGTATCAGAGAAATTCAGAAGGATCTTCAACAAACACAAGATCCCAGTACATTTCAAACCCAGCAGGACTCTCAGACAGAGGCTGGTCCACCCTAAGGACAAGACACCCATACACAAACAGAGTGGTGTAGTGTCTGTGGTCCAGGGCAGCGAGGACTGTCCAGACCTCTACATTGGGGAAACTAAACAGCCTCTTCACAGACGCATGGCTCAACACAGGAGAGCCAGCTCCTCTGGACAAAATTCAGCTGTTCACCTCCACCTCACAGATAAGGGACACTCTTTTGAGGACCAAAATGTGCACATTTTGGACAGAGAACACAGATGGTTTGAGAGGGGGGTGAAGGAAGCAATTTATGTAAAAAGAGAAAAGCCGTCTCTTAACAGAGGAGGAGGCCTCAGATTTCCACTTTCAAAAACATATAATGCAACTTTAAAACAGATTCCCAGCCGGTTTTCACACCTGATGGGAACAGAGGGGCCTCGTCTGTGAATTAGAGGAACAAAGACCTACTGTTTAGGTTTTTAGGTGTGAACTGTCAATCTACATATATGTGTGTGTGTGTGTGTGTGTCTTATGTGTGTGTGTGTCTTATCTCACTCAGCCTTATAACCTGAATCTCTCACTCTCTGCTCTTTGAATTGAGAAAGCTCCGAAATGTCTTCTGTTACAAATAAAGTCCAGTTGTTTTTGTATTGAACGCTTTTTGAATTCATCATGTCCTGGATGACTGAGAATCTTCACCAGCATAACATCTTGTGTCATAAGCTCTCAGAAATCAGTTTCTCAGATCACACCATTGGTTGGTTCTCTAACTATCTTTCAGACCGGAGGCAATGTGTTCAACATAATGGTACTTCCTCCAGTTATTTAACAGTCAACAATGGTGTACCACAAGGCTCAGTCTTAGGACCCACCCTCTTTACAATCTACATACATAATGTAGTTAAAAACATCCCTAATGCATCCATACATTTCTATGCTGATGACACAGTTGTTTATTGTCGAGCTAAAACTGTTGCTAAGGCTTTCCAGCTTTTGAAATCTGCATTCAACATCATCCAGACTGATATGTTTCACCTCAAACTTGTCCTAAATGCCGACAAAACCAAAGGGATG
>NC_056506.1:2456517-2475066 GCF_014905685.2 Nematolebias whitei | reverse complement strand
CTTTGAACAGAACCCTGAGACTATCACAGAGCAGGTGCATTTATACTTTGGACTCATTATGCTGCTCTGGCCTCTCTCCTCTCAACTGTTCTTCTGATGAACTTCCATTTACTGATCACCTCATGATTTCATTCAGTGTCAATCTTAAATTTTTTCAGAGAAACCTCAACGCACTCTTTCCTTCCGTAATATTAAGAATATCAACCATGACATTCTTTTGTCTCATATTAATAATGCCTTCTTCGCCTTCAATTCTTTTAACCCAGATGACCTTGTCACACTCTACAATAACAGCCTCACCAACATTCTTAACTTTGTCGCTCCTTTGAAAACCCGGTCTGTCTCCTTCTCCAACTCTGCACCCTGGTTCACTCCAGAACTCCGTTCTCTGAAATCCAAAGGTCGGAGGTTGGAGCAACTCTATAAGAAATCCGGTCTCTCAATTCACAAGGAACTCTATGCGAACCACGTCATCCAGTATAAGGACAGTATTTCTCAAGCCAAATCCAGATACTTCACTGACATCATCAGTTCCAATGTTGGCAATTCAAAGACTTTATTCTCTCTCCTTAACCGTTCAGTCTTATCTCCTAACTCATTACCCTCTCACGTGGTTTCCACAGAATTTTGCAACTCTCTGATGTCCTATTTCAATGAAAAGATTCTTTCAATTCATAAACACCTTGGACCAAATACCGCCCCCAGCATCTATGTTGAACTCCCCCCTCCCTCCCTCCCCTTCTCTGTCTTCTCCCTCCCCTCTGCTGATGACATTGCTGACATTATCAGCAAGTCACAATCTGTCATTCTATCCTCCTCAACAGACTAACCTCCATTGGCATCTCAGGTACTCCGTTAGACTGGCTCAAATCATATCTCTCTGACCGCACTCAATTCATTCAGCTCAAATCCTTTCATTCCCAGTCTTCCCCCGTCTCCATGGGTGTCCCCCAAGGCTGTCCTCGGACCCCTCCTCTTCATTATTTACCTCCTTCCTCTAGGTCACATCTTCTGAAAATTTGGTGTCCATTTTCACTGTTATGCTGATGACACACAGCTCTACCTGTCAACAAAACCAAACTCCACCCACCCACCCTCCATCCTCACCGACTGTCTCAATGAGCTAAATAACTGGTTTTCTAACAATTTCCTACAACTAAACAGTAACAAAACAGAAATCATTCTTGTCTGTAACAAAAACTCTCTTTCAAAATCAGAAAATCTTCTCATCCCCCTTAACAACTCCCTGCTATCCCCCTCGCCTCAGGTCAAGAGTCTTGGTGTCATCCTCGACACCACTCTCTCCTTCACTTCACACATCAACAATGTCACTCGGTCTGCCTATTTCCATCTCCCAGATATTAACCATCTCCGCCCTTCTCTCACACCCCGCTCCTCAGCCATCCTTGTTCACAGTCTTGTGACTTCTCAGATTGACTACTGCAACTCCCTTCTTTATGGCCTCCCCAACAAATCTCTCCACAAGCTGCAATTGGTCCAGAACTCAGCTGCCCGTGTCATAACTCAAACCTCCTCCTATAACCACATCACTCCTGTCCTGCAGCAGCTCCACTGGCTCCCGGTTAAATCACGCATCGTCTTCAAAATTCTTCTTCTCACTTTCAAAGCTATCCACAACCTTGCCCCTCCGTACCCATCTGACCTCCTACACATCTCCATCTCCTCTCGCTCTCTCAGATCCTCCTCTTCACTACACCTCCATGTACCCTCTGCCCACCTCTCCACCATGGGGAGCAGGGCCTTCTCCTGCTCTGCCCCTCATCTCTGGAACTCTCTACCCCCTGACTTAAGAAACACCACCTCTCTTTCTATATTCAAGACTGCTCTGAAAACACATCTCTTTAGACTCGCTTATCCTTAACTTTGCTGTATGTATTTTATATTCTTTATGCATTTTATATTCTGTATGTATTTTATATTCTTTATGCATTTTATATCTTTATGTATTTTATATTGCGCCGCTCAAGGTGGCTGCATGTTGGAGCAGCTCTGTTACTTTCATTCTGAGATTTTGCTTTTGGAAACTTTAATTCCTCTTTTTCTGGATGTAAATCACATTTTTTGGATGATTGTTTCCTCTGGTATAGGATGCTGTGCAGCTGGAAGGATTTTTACTGAAACTTTTTTAGTTTTGGACATTTGTTATCAGAATCAGAATCAGAATGCCTTTGTCATTATACGCAGTACAATGAAATTAAGAGCCACTCCTTTTTCCAGTGCAAAAACACGCCTTAAGAAAACACACATTAAACACACACTAAAAATATAAAAAATGTAACGTAAATGTAATGTCAGTAGTATTGCACAGTAGAAGTCCAGGGGTTTGGGAGGTTATATTATTAAATCAGTGCATGTGTGAGTTCAGTGTGGTGATGGCTTTCGGGAAAAAACTGTTCTTGAACCTGTTTGTTCTTGTTCTGATGCACCTGTAGCGTTTCCCTGAAGGTAACAAGTCAAACAGTTCAAAACCCGGGTGTGAACAGTCCATGATTATGCTTTCTGCTCTGTTGAGGCAGCGTGATGTGTAAATGTCCATCAGGGAGGGGAGAGGGCAGCCAGTTATCTTTTGTGCTGTCTTGACTACTCTCTGAAGCCTCTCCCTGTCAGCCAGGGTGCAGCTGCCGTACCATACTGAGATACAGTATGTCAGCAGGCTCTCGATGGACGAGTGGTAGAAGGTCAGCAGCAGGTTTTTTTTAATGATGCGTAACCATGGCAACAAGGCAGTTTTCTACAACCAACAGCAGCTGATCAACATCTCAAAAGCTCAAGTAATATCTCAACTACAGCCCCAAATCTCAAATGAGTTGAAAAGGATGTTCTGTGGACGCATTCTCATCTACCTGCCAGCTGTGCTCAAGTGCCTGACCACTGAGATCCTGGAACTAGCAGGAAACACGGCTCATGACAGCGGAAGGACAGGATTGTCCCTGGGCACCTACAGTTGACTGTCCACAGCGACGAGGAGCTCGGCAGACTGCTGGGAGGAGTGGCCATCGCTCTAGGAGGTGTTCTGCCGGACATTTGGGCGGTCCTACAGCCCGAGGGAACTGTGAGGCCAGCCGAGTCTGGGTGGACGGACCTGACAGCATCTGCAGCCAGTTTCTTAGGATCAACTGTGGGATGGACCTTTACAAAAGATCCTTCCTGCCTACAGCCATCAGTATCTATAACATCTCTTAATGAAATGAGGATAACGAGTTACAACAACAAATAATTTCCCTCTGGGATTAATAAAGTATTTTTGAATTGAATTGAATTCATGTCTAATACAGGCCTCTAACTGTTCAATCGTCTTGGGCCTTCTTTGTTGCACCTTCCTCTTTATGATGCGTCAAATGTTCTCTATAGGTGAAAGATCTGGACTGCAGGCTGGCCATTTCAGTACCCGGATCCTTCTCCTACGTAGCCATGATGTTGTGATTGCTGCAGAATGTGGTCTGGCATTATCGTGTTGAAAAATGCAGGGTCTTCCCTGAAAGAGATGACGTCTAGATGGGAGCATATGTTGTTCTAGAACCTGAACATAGTTCTCTGCATTAATGGTGCCTTTCCAGACATGCAAGCTGCCCATGCCACAAGCGCTCATGCAACCCCATACCATCAGTGATGCAGGCTTCCGAACGGAGCGTTGATAACAACTTGGGCTATCCTTGTCCTCTCTGGTCCGGATGACATGGCGTCCCAGTGTTCCATAAAGAACTTCAAATCGTGACTCATCTGACCACAGAACAGTCTTCCATTTTGCCACACTCCATTTTAAATGACCCCTGGCCCAGTGCAAACGTCTGAGCTTGTGGAGCTTGCTTAGAAATGGCTTCCTCTTTGCACTGTAGAGTTTCAGCTGGCAACGGCGGATGGCACGGTGGATTGTGTTCACTGACAATGCTTTCTGGAAGTATTCCTGAGCCCATTCTGTTATTTCCTTGACAGTGGCATTCCTGTTTGAGGTGCAGTGACGTTTAAGGGCCCGGAGATCACCAGCATCCAGTAGAGTTTTACAGCCTTGACCCTTACGCACAGCGATTGTTCCAGATTCTCTGAATCTTTTGATGATGTTATGCACGGTTGATGATGATAACTTAAAAGTCTTTGCAATTTTACGCTGGGTAACACCATTCTGGTATTGCTGCACTATCTTTCTGCGCAACAATGGTGGAATTGGTGATCCTCTTACCATCTTGGCTTCTGAGAGACACTGACACTCTGAGAAGCTCTTTTTATACCCAATCATGTTGTCAGTTGACCTAGTTAGTGTTAATTGGTCTTCCAGCTGTTCGTTATGTGCTCAATTTTTAGTTTTATACATTTGTCTCGGAATCTAGCAGTTTTTTTGGTTTTGTTACCTTTTTCCTTTTAGCCATCCTATTTGATAAAAAAAAAAAAAAAAAAAAACTGTAGTATGAGTTTTTATAACTGCTTATTGTTGTTGCTGTTGTCCATTGTTGTCATCTTTCTTTGTTGAAATCAGGTCTCTCTTGTAAATGAGTCCTCGAGGCTCAATGGGATTTACCTGTATAAATAAAGGTTGATTGATTGATTGAATTTCCTTTTTCCAGCCACTGATTGCTACTTGTCCCAACTTTTTTGGGATTTGTTGACATTGTGAAATTTTGAATAGACATATTTTTCCTTTAAAATGTTACATTTACTCAGATTAAACTTTTGATCTGTCATCTATGTTATATTACGAATAAAATATTGACATTTGCCATCTCACATTTTGAAAACACATCTCTTTAGACTCGCTTATCCTTAACTTTGCTGTATGTATTTTATATTCTTTATGTATTTTATATTCTGTATGTATTTTATATTCTTTATGTATTTTATATTCTTTACGCATTTTATATTCTGTATGTATTTTATATTCTTTATATATTTTATATTCTTTATTCCTGTTGATCTTTGTTCTTAATGTAAAGTGTCCTTGGGTGTCATGAAAGGCGCTTTTTAAATAAAATGATTATTATTATTATTATTATCTCCACATCATTGCATTCAGTTTTTATTCACCATTTGTTTAGTGTCCCAACTTTTTTGGAATTCGGTTTGTATATATATACACACTATACGGACAGACAGACGGACAGACAGACAGATAGATAATCATTATCTCCAGAGCTAATACAATAAACATCACAAGTTTATTACGTTTGATGGACCCGTATATTGTGTACAAGGACTAAAACAAAATATAACTTTATTGTCACGTTATAACTTTTTGGCTCGACTTCTTGCATTTTATTTCCAGTAGAACCGATGCAAGCCATCACCCCAGAATGCATTGTGTCAATAAAATACTGGCAACATCCTTAGGTGAAAAATGTAAGTACTTTTTTTTTTAAGGAATCAGGAGTTTTCATGTTTTACAAACCAAATCTTATAGTAGAACAGAAATTGCATAACAAGGCTAATATGTGCAAGTAGTCAGAGATTCCATAAAAAAAATTAAAAAAAAACTTTAGCAAGCTAATTTGCTTCAAGGATGAGAATTTATGTATCAGTCTTATTAGAAAAACAGACCTAATACTTGCAGAATTACTGAGTTATTTTTAGACAGATTTTATTGACTTTTACAGAAGCTTTCATACATGATGGAGGCAACAAGAGACATTGTAGTTTCAGTTCAAACTGTTAATCAAGTTCAACATGTTAACACTGACAAAAGGAGTTTTCTCTTTAAATGTCAAACTCGTACTGTCCAGGATGTAACACTCTGCTAACGTGTCCTTCTATATAAATGCAGCCAATCTGCACTATGGCAGAGTTGCAGCTCCGTGCATGTACAGGGCCAGGAACTTGCTGAAGCTTTCAGGTTTGTATCCTGACAGACCAGCTGGTACCTGCAGAGAGACACAAAAATCCATCAGAGAAAAACCATATCCATCCATCTACATATCTACTCCTGATACATGCTCAATAATCCAAGAAGAAAAAAAAAGTAAAGTGGGGTCCTCTGGACGGATTCTTCTAGTTGAAATGTTTTCATCTGAAACAATTCCTCAGTCTGAGGTGCTGTATTCAGCTCAGTCTCTTAAATAGCACCTTCTCAGAGTGGATCAACCAGTTTTGCTGCTGACAACCAGAACCAGCTGATCACATGCTCAAGAAGGACCATCAGCCTAACAATGGATCATTAGCACACTGATGGCTGTTTACTGTTCACAGAGGGCTGAGTGATACTAGCAATCACAGCATTGTAAGAGGGGGACAGTTGAACCCGGAGGCCTCCACCCCTGTTTAACGATGGACGGTTTATTTTCACTAAGATGGCCTCCTTTACTCCTCTCTCAAACCATCGTTCCTCTCTGTCCAGGATGTGAACATCTTCATCCCTGAAAGAGTGACCGCTGGCCTGGAGATGAGTGTAGACCTCAGAGTCCTGGCCTGATGATGTTGATCTTCTGTGCTGGGCCATCCTTTTGGCCAGTGGCTGTTTAGTTTCCCCGATGTAAGACTGATCACCCTCCTGACACTGAACAACATACACAACATTACTCTGTTTGTGCCGGGGGACTGGATCTTTGGGATGAACCAGTCTTTAATGTATTGTGGGGTTTAAAAGCCACTGGGACGTTGTGTTTAGAAAATAAACGTCTCATTTTCTCTGAAACTCCCTCAACATATGAAACGTTTCAACAAGAAGAATCCGTCCAGAGGACCCCACTTAACTTTTTTAGTATCCATTTAAGCTCCCAGTATACTGCCGCGTCCGTCCGTACGCGTGTACTGTACACAGAGGGTTCAGACTTCATACTCCAGCGTACACCCTGAACAGCTGCAGTCAGATCCACAGACAAGGGGCGTTTACCTTCGGGACAAATTGAGGTCGCTGATTGGTCATTTGCTGACACGCCTACTGGATTGATTGACAGGTCGGAAAAAAGAAAAAAAAAGCGAGCGCTGGCAGCCTCAGCCACAGCGGTGTTCTGTGTTTATATGTCGTTAATAAAAAGATCTAAAAAATTTTAAAAAATCAGGGAGCGCTGGCTCTACAGCCCACACATCAGACCAGCCCACCAGGAAATCTCCAGACCCTCCCACAGCCACGCTGGACCTGAGTTTAATTTGCTCGTGACAAATTCCTTCATTTCTCACCATTTCAGTCATGGCATCAACGGAGGAGGAAGAGATCACTGCCTCTTAGCAAAAAACAAAAACAAAAGAAAAGGCCAGATCAGAGATGAAGAAGGGGAATTTAATACATTGGTGTTGCATACAAAACAGTCCGTCGCCGGACAGTTTATTGTGCGACACTGCGTACTAGGAATGCGCAATATAAATGGTACACAGTAGAAACGATATAAATTTAGCCTACGATAGAGATCTGTCTTCTACCGGCTAACCGCAGTAATGCTGTGTCTGAAGTAAAATCAGAGTTGTCAGTTTAATCGTTACATTTTTTTTGTTGAAAACTGTGCTCAAGTGGCGTTGAAGTCTTTTCTTCGAGGGCTAAGTAGCGAAGCTACAAGCTAACTACAGCCGGCTTGCCGTAGTGTTGCCGCAATCTGATGCATGCGCAAAACGCTATGTTCCGTCGAAAGTTTTGTTTTGTTTTTTTTCCGTTGAAAGTTAAAGTAAGCGTTGGTCAGCTGTAGAGAAACCTGCTCTCTGATCTGTGAAAGAACGCTGTGTTGTGTGATTTTACTGCGAGACCCTCTGGTCAAAGCCACAGACTCATTTTGTGTCAGCTCTTCATTAAAGCAGAAGGAGGCGCCCACTAGAGGTTTGGAGGGTGAAGTGTGTCAGTGTAAAATGCTGCTCTGTTGCTGTTCATTTATTAAGACTGGAAACTGTTAAGAGTTAACAACATATTCTTTTGTTTAAAACATATGGCGAGAACTACGTTTGATATCTTTTGCACTGTTTTGCACTACAAGAAAGAAGCCTAATACTTGGTTTGTTTATTATTTAAAAACTCTCTGGACCTAGTAGTGACATTTTCTTAATTCAAAACATATGATGGCAAAAGGACACCCTATGCTTTTTAAAAATTCCTATTAAGTTTTATACCAAAAACATATCGCGATATACATCGTTATCGTCAACCTTCACAATAGATATTGTGATATGACTTTTATGCCATATCGCACATTCCTACCGCGTACGTGTTTGTAAAAACTGAGGTTTGCACGGACATGCCCTGGGGGGTACGCTCGTACATCCCCGTACGTACGTGCGTACCTCTGCGTATGGACGTACGCGGAAGTATACTGGGGGCTTTATCTGTTTGTTAAGTATATGACGTTCACATGAAAGGTGACTGCATGGAATTGCTCCTTTTTTGCAACTATAGCAGCTTTGTGAGCAGGGTGAAGAAAACAATAAACCAGGACAAGTAAGACTTTGGTCGTTCTGCGGGTCTAATGCTCAATTCCAAATTTTTTACTCGGATCAGGATCTTTGTGTGGTCTTTCATATTCCATTAACATGTGACCTCCATCAGAGTCCAGAGCGAAACGTCTACAGTAGGGATGCACTGATCCACTTTTTTTTACTTCTGATCCGATACCAATATCCGCTGGCCCAGTATTGGTCGGTACCGATCTGGTGCATATAAACTGTGCTGAATTATCGATATCATGATCATCATTGATTTTATATGAGGCTGTAATAATCTCTCAAGTACAATTTGTACAAATATATGTATGCATGTCCAGAAAGGCAACTTGAGGTAAGTTTTATTAATGTTGGATAAGTTTTAAAGTTAGAATTAAATTTTTTTTTTTTTTTTTTTGATGGCCTCCCTTCTCCCCTTACAGCCATCCTCTCCACACCATTATTATGAAATATTTATTATAGTGACATTCTAGTGTAGGTTTTTTTTTTTTTTTTTTTTAATAGGATAGAAAGAAAGAAAAGACAAAGTAAGACTCCAAAATATAAGAAATATATACAAATAGAGCACACTTCAAAACACCCGGCCACTGTCTGTTCACCTGCAAAGAACATGACAAAACACAGCAACAAAATACATATGTATAAAGAACTTAAAATATTCATGGCTTTGCAGTAAGTTTCAATAAATATATATACCCATACCTACGCCTATATACATACATACATATTAAATTAAATTCTAACACAAAACATGTTTCTTTTTAATCCTAGCTTTAAAGTGGATATTAAAGTGATTAATTTAAGTGATTGTTTAAAGTTATTTTATATTTTTTTAAATAAGGGGCAGATATAAAAATGTTTTTCTTCTCTCTGCACTCTTTTCATTCAATGTTTTTGTTTTGTTTCTTTTAAATTAATGAATAAATTAATTAAATTAAATAAAATGTTAAATGGCTCAAACTTCTGCTAAATTCATGGCATAAACCAACAGGCATGTTCCTGTTTTTAGTATTTTACATCACTTTATAATGTAGCTGTTTATGTTTTTAATATATATATAATTTTCAAATCACATGTTTTTTATGATTGTCTACTGTTGTACTGATAAATATCTCCTGGAGGGTAAACTATATCTTGACTGCAAGTATCAAACTGTGAAATTCTTTGTTTTCTACAACTGATAGTAGCTGGTCATTAATTATGATGAAGTTTAACAACTTCTCTGTAAACATTAGAGCTCTGTGGTTTCAGCGACGTCTTCTTCTTGTTCAATCTGAAGCAGGCAGCCTGATTTGGATCAGCCGCGCTCAGTCTGTCCCTCCTCAGAGACGGGCAGACTGAGCGGGGCAGATTGGACGCAGCTGGCCGGGGTCGAGTCGCCTGTTTCGGTTTGACCAAAGAGCAGCGCCCCGCTGAAGCCACGGAGCTCGAATGTCCATCGTAAATCTAACTTTACCGTGGTTTAATGTGGCGCTATGGCTCTGCAGACATTGCACGTTGCTGTCTTGTTTTGTGGTGTTTCTAGTGTAAAATACTTCCACACAGCGACATGTTTAGATGAAAAGTTTGTTAGCTGTTAGCCACAGTGCTGCTAACTCAGCCCTCACGTTGTAGCTGCTGCAAACTATGAACTGGATTTCCTGAATGTGAGGCGGGTTTTATTACTCTGGGTTCATGAGACACGCCGCCGTTCAGGAAATCCAGTCCATAGTTTGAAGCCAACAGGCATGAAAATGGATCGGTCATATTGTCACGATACCCGATCCAGAAGTTTTTCAGATATCGGTACCGATACAGATATTGATATCGGATCGGTGCATCACTAGTCTACAGTTCTGAGGAAGAAGACGTTACGTCACATGCAGCACACTGTGTTCATGGAAGTAAACATGGACACTACACATGCTAGCATGTGTGATTCTGAAAGTGTCGTATGTTAAATTTTCTGACGTTTGTTTGACAGCTCCTCCGGTGCAACACTGGATTTTTGGAACGGGAGCGACGTAATGAAGGTGGAAACAAACTCAAGTACCGATCCATCATGTTAGCATCATGTGTTGCTGTAGATGCAGTCATTCAGGACGGGACGAATTAAAAGAACAAAAAAAAAAAAAAGCAAACTGATTAATAATTCTTATAGCTCTTTTTTGTAAAATAAAAATAGGGTTTGTAAATGTTTTTTATGCTTTTCTCCCAAACTTCATTACAATAGATTAAATATGGAGCAATCATAACATTATACAATATATACAAAGCTTTGTCATTCAACAACTCTATTTATTTTGCTATTTTAATTCTTAAGTAATTTACATGAGATTTCCATGTCATCTTCTCATCAATAACAACATATATCAATAGTTTTAAACAACATAACCCATGCAGCAGGTTTCTCTCTTGATATAGCTGGGGCTGTTTCAGGGACACGTTGGCTCAAACTTTATAGTTCTTCATCTTCTGACTCTCAGCAGATTCTATCCAGTGGAACGAGTTAGATGTTCTCACCTCTAGTTAGAACGACTCTCCGTCACATTTTGCAGCGCACTGACTGAAACCTGCAGTTTATCGGATCTTAGAAAGCCAAACCACGTCCACAACGCTGAATTAGTCTTTCCTCTCTTATCAGTGATGTCATCTGCTTCTCTTAACTTGTGAAAGCTTGTTCAGTCAATTCTGACGATCATGGGAACTCATTTTGAAGAGAAAACGTTGGTTACGTACTGTAACCCCAGATTCTATGAGTATAAGCGTAGCCCTTTAAGGCTGTCGCTGATGGGTTTATCCCGATATGTGTAGCATTGCACTGAAAAAATTCAGTCCACGCCCACCTGCTGTGTAGGCCCCACCCGGTCCGTATAAATTACGTTAAGAGCGGGAAATCGGCTCCCAAAATAGCTTTTTCTTCAGCCATTTAGGAGCCAGCCAGTGAGGCCCAACACTTAAAGGGCTACACCTATACTCAGAATCTGGGGTTACAGTACGTAACCAATGCTCTATTTCGTATAAGCTTCGCCCTTTAAGGCTGTCGCTGATGGGTTAAGGGCGAAGCAGATGTGGTCCTCGCCTCACTGGGCCCATACGAACACCGTATGAAGCAGAAGCTTGCCCAAAAAACGTCTTGTCACTCAGCTTCCCATGTGCGTAATTACGCATTGCGTAAATGAGCAGGGTGTTGACCACGCGGCCGCCGTGCAAAAAGTCCTGCATTGTCATACCATTATGCAAGCAGTCGAAGATGCGATACCCCTAGTCGAGTGTGCTCTGAGGTTGACAGGAGGCTCTAAAACTGATGCTCTGTAGGCTTCAGAAAAGGCCTCACACAGCCAGTGTGACAAGCGCTGGGTGGATAACGGGCGACCTGCAGATGCATCTCTATAATGCACAAACAAATGTTGAGTTTGACGCATTACAGCTGTGCGTGTTATGTAACACGTCAACGCCCGCACCGGACAGAGAAGATAGAAAAACGCCTCTTCTTCTGATTTGTGGGGGGAAGGGAAAAACCCCTCCAACGATATCACCCTTGATTTAAAAGAGCTCGTGATGTTTTAGGCATAAAGCTGGATTAGGTCTTAAATCAGCTGAGCTGCCGTCAGCCTGAATTCTGAGACATGACGGAGTGACAGAGAGGGCAGATAAATCACTCACCCTCTTAGCGGATGTTAAAGCCAGCAGCATGGTTGTTTTAAGAGACAAGAATTTAATTGGGACCTGATCCAGAGGCTCAAATGGAGCTTTGATCAGGGCTCGCAGGACCAGCGTTAAAACCCACTGTGGAGCAAGTGGGTGAAACAGACCTGCGTCTTTGTACACCTTTTCGAAAACGCTTCATCAGTGGATGATTAAAACCTGTTCTGTCTCTGAACCCTTCGTGGCGTACGTTTTAATCGTGCTGGACGCCAAATTTCTGTCCATCAGCTGTTGTAGAAAGGACAGCATGCCACCTAGTGGACATGAGATTACCTCTACACCCTACACCAGCGCTGAAAAACTGTCCACTTTGATGTGTACAGCGCTGTGGTAGATGCAGCACGTGAATCCTAGATTGTGCGCACTACATCCTGTGGGAGACCCATCCTCTCTAAGCGGAACCACTCAGCGGCCAGACCTACAGGTGCTGGCCTATTTCTGGGTAACTCCTGATCGTTCCTTCTGCCTGGAGGAGAGCATCCTCCCTCCACGGCAGTTTCAACGGACGCCCCGACAGCAGGCGTTGCAGGACTGGGAACCATGGTGCGTTCACGCGCTCGGGGGCCACCAGGAGAGCTGTCAATCCCTCCTCCTGAACTCGGTTCAGGAACCGTAAAATCAGAGGAGGTGAAGGAAACACATACAGAAGCGTTTTGGGCCATGGGCTGTGGGCAAACGCATCCACCCCCAGCGGTGGTTCGTCTCGTGGGCTCAGAGAAAACCATAGTTGACACTGAGCGTTTTCTCGCGTCACAAACAGGTCCACAGCTGCTTTGCCAAATTTCTGCCACGTCTGAGTCGTCAGGTCTGGGTGGAGAGTCCAGTCCCCGTGACGTGGACCGCCCCTGGACATCACATCTGCCCCTTTGTTCAGAACACCGGGTATGTAAACTGCTCTGATGGAGAGCAGATTTTGGTGAGCCCAACACAGTAGCTTTCGCACAATGTGTAACATCTGCACTGAGTGAAACCCCCCCCCCCGCTGGTTTATGAAAGCAGCAGTCACCTTGTTGTCTGTGTGAATAAAAACGTGTTGATTCTGCAGCACAGGAGCTAAGTGTTGAATCACGTTCAGCACCGTGTGACACTCCAAAACATTTATGTGGGCAGATGTGTGATGGGGCCATAGCACCCCTACTGCTTAAGATAGGCATGTCCCCCCCCAGCCTGACAGCAACGCGTCCGTGAAGACTGGCACGTGTGACGCGGGTCTGTTGACGGGGGCTCCCTCCGACAGAACCAGGGTGTTTCCCCAGTGTCGGAGGTCTGCTCTCACGGAGGGAGGAACAGTGATCATCAGTCTCTTTTGTTTTTCTGGATCCACACGCAGACGCGCAAACCACCTCTGGAGGCGTCTCATGTGTAATAAACCCAGCGGGACAACTGTGTGAGCTGATGACATCATTCCTAACAGCTTCATGATGGAAAACAGCTGTTACCACTCTGCCAGGTCTTTCTTACGAGACAGAGCTGTTTTTTTAAAGTGTCGATTCTCGTTTGTGATAAACGAGTCCTCATGGTGGTTGAGTTAGCTCCACTCCCAGATAAACAATTGTCTGGGCCAGGAAAATTGAGCTTTTCTTCCAATTTATGGTGAAGCCCAGATTTAACAGGTGTGATGTCAACACCTGAGCCTGCATCACTGCTTCCTGTCTGGAGTGTGACAGCAGCAGCAGGTCGTCCAGGTAAAACAAAACTCTCATCCCTGCTCTGTGTAACGGATGCAGGGCTTTCTCCACACACTTTGAGAACGTATGAGGCGCGAGAGGATAACCGAACGGCAGCCTGTTGTACTGATACTTCATCCCTTGAAAGGAGAAACGCAGGAATTTCCTGTGTTTTGGGATGATCGGTATGTGAAAATAAGCATCTTTCAGGTCGACGGAAAACAAACCAGTCATTTCTCTGGATGTTGTCCAACAGCTGTCTGGTTGTCAACATATGAAACGGTCTGTCCACGATCACCTTGTTGAAAGCTGACAGATCCAAAATCGGTCTCATCCCTCCGGTCCATTTGGGAACCAGGAAGTAACGCGAGTAAAACCCTGTGTTTTTCTCTCTGTTGGGAACTCTGGAGATTACTTCTTTTATCAGAAGCTCTTGGACTTCTGCATTTAGGGATGAGATTTGGTCTGGTGATGACAAGACCGTCTCTAAAATTCCTCTGAACGGAGGGGGTCGGGTTGCAAATTGCAACGTGTAACCTTTGCATAACACCCTGGCCATCCATCTGTCTGGCGAGCATGTTTTTAGCCACTCCGCATAACGTTCGTGGAGTGGACGTGCGTTTAAGTGATGCGTCATGTTTTGTACGGATGTCATCCAGTCCACCGCCTCGACCTTCCTTGAAAGGTTTCTAAACGCGTCCGGGTGCTGCGTTCGGACCGCGGACCAACCTTCATGTCTAGGTGGGCTGGTGTGCTGAGGCGAAGCGTGGCAGCTGATGACGCCGTGGGGCTGCGCGTTTGACGCCACTGCGGTGAAAACGTGTCGCTCCTGCCGCGTGCGGTGTCCTGCGCTGGGTTTGCTTTGAGATCTCGCATCTATGCCACCATGAGCGGGCGAGCGCTGCGAAGCTGTGAGTGCGACTTCATCTACGCCGTGCCTTTGAGTGAAGACTGCGAGCCCCGTGGGAGCACAAGTTTTCTCTGGTGGGACGCGCGCCGCTCTCGCTGGAAGCGAGACTCGTCACTGGGTTCGCTCAGCTGTCTCACGCTTATGCTGCCGTGAGCGGCCGAGCGCTGAGACGCGGTGGATGAAGGCTGTCTGCGCCGCAGCGGCACGCGTTTGCTTCGATGCGGCGTGTGTCGCTCTCACTGAAAGCGTGGTCCTCCACCGACCCGACCTGCGGTCCCACATTTATGCCGATGTGGGCCGGTGAACGCCGGGGAGTTGTGTGTGCACCATCATCAACGCAATGCCGTTTGGATGAAGGCTGTTTGCGTCGCGTGAGTGCGCGTTTGACACCGCTTGGGTGAGGATCGTGTAGCCCGGGTTTACAACGAGTTATTTCGCTTACCATTGTGAGGTGTGAGCGTCTCGTCATGTCTTGGAGCAACGGTGAGTTTTAAAAAACCCTTATTAAAGACACCATCTCGTTATGTGTGGAGGGTGTGTGCGCAGCCGCAGTGAGTCCATCCGAGCTTATAGACTGGCTAGAAACAGACACTTGATCATTGAATGATGTTTTATTCAACATTTGTGTCATATTTACACACACCCTCTGCAGACCATCATTCTGAATATTTTCCCCCATGAGCTCTGGGATTCGTTGGCCCAGGGCGCCATCTGCTGGGGGTCTCTGGGAAAAACGTTGGACACTCTGTTGCCGGGATGAAGAGGGCCGGACGGGCTGAAGCTCAGCGAGACGGCCGTGGAACCGTCTTGCCACTGGCTCATTTCGTGTGGAGGGTGTGAGAGAGAGCCACTGTCAGATCATCTGAGCTGACAAACTGGCTAAAAATGGACACTTTCATCATTAAATGATGTTTTACTCCAAACTCGTGTCACCTACACACATTCTCTGCCACAACCGTCAATTGCTCTGCCATTTGTTGTCCTAGACCGCCATCTGTTGGCGGTCTCAGGGAAACGCTGAAAAAACTCCGTCCTCCGGCTGCGATGCGGGGCGGTAGACAGCAAAGAGGCGCACTGGTTGGGGGTGACGTCAGCTGCTCTGCAGACAGAGCGTTGTCTCCTCCCACCTCTGAACATGTACGCCAACAGCGTAACGTGTTGTTCGCTGCGGCCGTCTGGAACGCATGCAGGTGAGCTCAGTTGGAGAGCGGTGTCACCGTCTCGGTTACGCTAACCGGAGGCACGGGACGCTGGTCCACCTTAAACATCTTGCTCCAATAACGCCTCCATCAGGCTTGGCTCCAAGGGGCACTGAGGGACTTTCCGCTCGGTGAACCCCTGCTCTGGTGATGGGTGTGGACTGTGGAGACCGGCTCCCCCAATCTACCAGGAAAAACCGGCTGTGGCCTCCCCCGTAGGATGTCCTGTTGGGAAAACAAGGCCAAGTGGATCAAGACGGTGAGCCGGAATGGAACCTAGTAAAAACAACCTTCCTGCCGGATCATCCAAACTGGCGGGGAAAGGCGTGGGATGTAAAAAAGGTCCCTTCATGTCAGCCGCCTCCTGGGTTACGCCAGGCAACCCTAGAGGGCGCCGTCGGCCGGGAGCAGTGTGATCGCCGATGCGAAACGAGGTGGGATGGGGTGAGCATTCACTCAGCCCCCCTCCACCGACACTACGCTCTCCAGGAGGGAATGAACAGCAGGGGCTGCAGCTGAGCGCCGCCTGTCCCGGAGGAACGATCCGATTCGCTCCGAGGGTCGACGATAAGAGGAAAATTACAAGATGGCGTTGTCCAGCATGTAGTGACCTGTCACTGAGAAATATTCCTCGGCGCTTACCTTGAAACAAGACTGCTCGTCAGCTTCTCCTCGGGAAGGAGAGCTCACCGGACGACCGGAGGTCGATGTGCCGGGCCAAGCATTCTTAACAAAGGTTGGTCATCTACACAACTTTCCTTCTTCGTTCTTCTGACAGTGCTATTAGCTTGCTGAAGAAAAAATGGGAGCTGATTTCCCGCTCTTAACGTAATTTATACAGACCGGGTGGGGCCCACACAGCAAGTGGGTGTGGACTAAATTTTTTCAGTGCAATGCTACGCATATCGGGATAAACCCATCAGCGACAGCCTTAAAGGGCGAAGCTTATACGAAATAGAACTTAACGCCCATTGGAGATTAGCCTAACCTGCTACCATTAACGCCTTCTGGACTACAGCTCTGCGTAACATCTACGTCACCACTTTACGTAGTTTAAAACTCACATCATCGTTATTGAATAAAAGAATATCGCCACATATGTCGATATTGAATTATTGTCCAGCTCTATGTACGTTTTTTTTTGGGGGTGGGGTGGGGTGTATTTGATGTCTGATGGGGCTAATGCTCACACACTTTGAAAACTCATGCTTTAGATTAAACTTGTCATGCCGCCATTTTGTTTTAGAAAGAAGAGGCTTCCTCCTGCGACCCTCCCAACGTGTCCAGTCTTTGTCGAATTGTCCTGCCATGACCTTTTACCTTTAACCTGCTAACTGAGGCCTTTGCAGAGTTTGAGATGGAGCTCTGAAAATTGCATGGTCTGACCTTGGGGTGAATTTGCTGGGCAGACTGGCAGCCATCCTAAACATGTGAATAAACTTACCTTTGTTTGAACACCAAATGATTGACCTTTGACCTTTCCCAGATTGATGGGCAGAAACAACTGCTTCTCTAAGGCCGTTGCTGATGTCTTTCCATCCTGACATTGTGTTTACATACCGGTCTGCTCCAGAGCATTAAACTGACAACCCTCCTGCTTTAATTGAGGCTCACACTGATTATCAGTTCATCAGATCATTTTTATTCATGTCCTGATGCAGAAAACCTCAAGAGCGTGGACGTTCTTGGTCCATGCAGTCACTCGTTTATTTTCAGGAACTGAAAGCTGCAGATTAATACGCCTAAAGAAGTCAATTGTTAGCCCAAGTTAAGAAGTCATGTGCTCCATCTTTCCCATCAATCCTGTTCATAATGGTGTGAATGTGTATGAAGCGTTCACTCTACTGTCATCCATTTTTCTTCCGTACGTTTTTCAGCATCTTTCTCGTTCCACAGTTTTTGTGCTGTCAACAAATCATAGATCAAAACATTCAGCTCTTTCAGCACAATCCTACTTTGACTTTTGGTATTGGTGCAACTTTAGCTTTTTGAAATATTTAGCCTTTTCTGCCATTTTTTCCCTCAGAAAATGAATTGAGCTCATTTTACATCCTTCAAATCTATAGATGTGTTTACAGCCTTTTACTGCTCCTTTCACTTTTGTTCTGCTTCAGCTGCTTTCAGCTTCCTGCTGCTAATTTAAAAAATTTCAGCTACTTTCAGCTGTTTCTTAGTCTGTTTTGTGCTACTTTCACATTCTTTCTACAACATTTTTGTGCTTCTTCTAACTTCTTTCTGCTAATTTCAGCTAATTTATGCAAGTTTCAGCTTTTTCTGCAATTTCAGCTACTATTTACCTGTTTTTCTGCTAACTTCAGCTTTTCTCCCTTTAGATAATTCCACATTTTTTGCACTAATTTAGGGCTGCAACTAACGATTATTTCAATAATCGATTCATCGGCCGATTATTTTTTTAGATTAATCGATGAATCGGCAAACAAAACCACGTTTTAATTTCCACCCCTTTATTCCAAAATTGAACATTTGACTGACATAGCAATTCACACAAAAAACAGGTTGCTATTTGACTATTCTGTTAGTAAAATATTGGATAATAAAAATAAAAGTTAGTCACACAGCTTAAAAAAACAAATGTACACAAAAATATATACAAATGTGTCTTTATACCTGCACAATATGTAGCTACTTTGTAAAATGTGTCATTGAGGGAAGAGTGTAACCTGGATTAAAAGTGTGGATTATTGTAACCTGGATTAAAAGT
>NC_056506.1:2447027-2456417 GCF_014905685.2 Nematolebias whitei | reverse complement strand
CCAAAGCCCGAGGGCGACAAGCCCCCAGAACCCCAAGCCCCGCGCCCACCCCGAACCCACACCAGCACAGCCAGGCTACCAGATCGGTGACCCACGACCGCCGCCACAGACCACCTGAGGGCCTGCATGCAGCCACCAGCAGATATCCCCCAGAACCACCCAGGCCCTCCCCAGAGGGAAAGCAGTGCCCCCCTGCCCAGGTACCCCCAAGAGCCCAGCCCCGGCAACCCCCCCGGGGCCCCAAACCCATACACCCGCCTCCACATCAACCCCAAGGCCCCACAAGGTCAGATCCCAGACTACCCACCCTCACTATGTAACGGAGCCGATCAAAGGAGCCCACAGAGATTGATCCAATGTGTCGGCAGATGCTGTTTCAAGACTAATATGATCTAACAGAAGATTTTTATACTGATTAATGCTAAGATTATTTTTATTTTTCCAATTCAGGAGTATGGTTTTCTTTGCGATGCATAAGGCAGTGAAAATCATGCGACATGTATTTTTTTCCAGGGTAACATCTTCCAAGATAGCCAATAAGCAAACAGATGGAGAGAGTGGAATTTTACATTTCAGACATTTAGACAAGTCTTCACAAACCTGGACCCAGAACCTCTGAACGGGTGGGCAGAACCAGAGTGCATGGATATAATCATCAGGAATATTGCCTGTGCACTGTGAGCAGTTGTTAGATGATGTAAATCCCATCCGAAACATTCGCTGACCTGTATAATGTACTCTATAAAGAACTTTATACTGTATTAATTGTAAGTTGGAGATTCTAGTCATTTTAAATGTTCTTAAACATATTTGAGACCAGGTGTTTTGGTCAAAATTGATTGACAAATCTGACTCCCATTTTGCAACAGGTAGCATTATGGAGTCATTGATTCTAGACAATTTCTTGTATATTTTAGATAATAATTTGGGGGATTTAAGATTAAGGAACTCTAACACACATATTGGTGTTTCTAACAAAGTTTTATTAAGCTTAAATTTCTTTTTTATGATAGACTTAATTTGTTGATACTCTAAGAAGTATTTATTTTCAATGTCAAATTGTATTATTAAATTATTAAATGGAATAAAGTCTACACCTTCATATATGTGTTCCAGACGTTCAATTCCCTTGACTCTCCAACCTGGGAAATTTAACATATTATTTTCTTGTAGGATGTCAGGATTGTTCCAGATGGGTGTATGTCTACAGGGGAGTAGTGAAGATTTTGTCATTTTCAAATACTCCCACCATGCTGTCAGAGAAGAGCTAATACTGATGCTTTTAAAGCAAACATGTCTTTTTATATTTGTGCTAATAAATGGTAGACCTGAAATCTTAATATTATTGCATTAAGTTTGTCTATCCAAGTTTCATCTAATGTATTCGGATTTAACCACTTTGAGATATATTGTAACCTATTGGCTAAATAGTAGTGATAGAAGTTGGGAAGTTCTAATCCTCCGGTATCTTTAGATTTCTGTAATGCTTTTAAGCTAATACGTGGAGTTTTGTTTTTCCAAAGGAATTTAGATATCAAAGAGTCCAGTGACTTAAACCATTCAGTTGAAGGTTTATTTGGAATCATTGAGAATAAATAGTTTATTCTCGGCAGGACCATCATTTTTACTGAGGCAACTCTTCCCATAAGTGATATGGGCAGAGATTTCCATCTAGTAAGATCATCTTCAATGTTCTTTAAAATTGGGATATGATTCAATTTTATTAAGTCTTCCAATCTAGGAGAAATATTAATGCCCAAGTATGTAATGTTACCTGATTGTAGTCGTTCATTGAGAGAAGAATTAAACACGCAGTTTATTGGAAGAGCTGTAGATTTTGACCAATTTATAGAATAATCAGAAACTTTTGAGAATGAGTTTATTAATTCGATAACATTAGATATTGAATTTTCTGTGTTCTGAAGAAAAAGTAAAACATCGTCAGCATAAAGACTAATTTTATGTTCTATATTTCTACACAGTATACCTTTAATATCAGCAGTTTGTCTTATTGCTGCTGCTAAAGGTTCAATAAAAATAGCAAATAGTGCAGGTGAAAGTGGACATCCCTGCCTGGTCCCCCTCTGTAAACAGAAGCTTGAAGATATTTGATTATTTGTCCTGACACATGCTCTTGGTGAGTTATATAATATTTTTAACCAATTAATGAAATGGTCCCCAAAACCAAATTTACTCAATGTAGCAAATAAAAATTTCCAGTTTACCCTATCAAATGCTTTTTCTGCGTCCAAAGACAAAATAGCTGTTTCAATATTTTTACTATATGAATACTCTATTAAATTATATAATCTGCGTGTGTTTGTGGTCGAGTGTCTTCCTTTTATGAATCCAGTTTGGTCAGGATGAATAATGAGAGGAATTATTTTCTCTAATCTTTTAGAGAGGACTTTACTAATTATTTTAACATCCACATTGATAAGAGAGATGGGGCGATAACTGGTAGGTAGTACTGGGTCTTTGCCTGGTTTTAATAGTAGACTAATGTTGGCTGAATTCGTATGTGTTGGAAACCTGCCATTTTCTTCAGACTCATGTAGCATTCTGTGAAATATTGGTTCCAGGATGTTCCAGAACTCTTTATAAAATTCTGCTGGATATCCATCTGGGCCTGGAGATTTCTTATTAGGCATGTTTTTAATGGCTTCACGAAGCTCATCTGATGTTAATGGTGAGTCTAGTTCTGAAGATTGACTACTGTCTAGTTTTGGAAGTATTACTCTCTCCAAGAATTGATTAATATCTTCATCTGTCGGATTTATTTGTGGAGTGTATAGAGTTTTATAGAAATCTCTAAAAACACTATTTACTTTTTCCTCCTCATAAGTTATGTTACCATTTGTGTCTTTAATACCATATATAGACGTTTTTTCTTTATTTAATTTGAGTTGATTAGCTAAAAAGCTACCTGATTTATTACTGTGTTCAAAATGTTCTAAGCGAAGTCTTTGTACCAAGAATTTGTTTTTTTTGTCAATACATTCATTTAGTTCTAATTTTATCTTGCGTAGTTTTTTTCTGTGTTTCCTCTCCTTGTAAACTTTCTAATAATTTGATAGATTTCTCTAATTCCTCAATACGTTTATTTTCTTTTTTCTTTTTGTTTGTTGAGTAGGATATTATTTTCCCTCTCATAACTGTTTTCCCAGCCTCCCAGAGTGTAGGGATGTGTGTTGAGCCCCCTTCTGTTTACTCTGCTCACATGTGATTGTGCAGCTACCCATCCGGGCTGTCGCATTGTGGAGTTTGCAGATGATGCGGTGGTGGTGGGATGCATCGCAGGCGGTGATGGGTCCGGCTGCGGGCGGGAGGTGGAGCACCTGGAGAGCTGGTGCGGAGAGAGTGGCCTTCACATCAATGTGAAGAGGACAAAGGGGATGATTGTGGACTTCAGAAGGAACAGAAACACCTACACCCCCGTGAACATGGGAGGATCTGCGGTGGAGGTGGTCTCCAGCTGCAGGTACTTGGGTGTGCACATGAATGACGGCCTCGGCTGGAGCAACAACACCACCAGCCTGATCGGGAAAGCTCATCAGAGACTCTGCTTCCTCAGAAGGCTGGGGCGGGCTGGTCTGGGAAGCTCGGTCCTCGCCTCCTTCTGCAGGTGTGCAGTGGAGAGCGTCCTGTGCTCGAGCATCAGTGTGTGGCGTGGAGGCTGCACGGCTGCGGAAGGAGAAGCTTTGCAGAGAGTGGTGAAGGCTGCACAGAGGTCTGTTGGAATCAGTCTCCCCACCATCACAGACATCTACACCTCCAGATGCAGGAGGAGGGCCGCCTGCATCATGAAGGACCCCACCCACCCAGCACACACACTTTTTGCCCCACTCCCCTCAGGAAGGAGGTTAAGGAGCATTAAGTGTAGAACTACTAGACTGAGGAACAGCTTCTACCCTGAGGCTGTTAGACTCATGAATCTCTAACTAGAATAATCACTGTGAAAAACCATATCATGTTGCTGCTGATCTGTTTCATGTTGCTGCTGATCTGTTCCAATGTTGATGTGTTCATGCGTGCTCATCTGCTCACAGACTCATGTTCATGTTTGTGCTGATGTTCAATGTTTTATGTTATGAGTGCTTAGTGTATATTTAGTTTATGTTTTTCTTAGTTCATATCTTAGATGTTATTACTGTTTTTCTTATACATTTTATTGTCGGATGTAACTGGGACCCCGTGTACATAATTTCGCTCCACCACATGTACCACATGAGGTGCGAATGACAATAAAGAAACTCTGACTCTGACTGACTCTGACACGCTGATGTACCTGGTAAGTCATTAAACTCTAAATACGATCTCCATTCATTTTTAAAGTATTGTATAAATTCTTCGTCCATAAGCAGTGAGGTATTTAATCTCCAGTTTATACTTTTTGAGATTTCTTTCTTATTATCTAAATTTAAAGTAACTGGTGCATGATCGCTGACAGCAATAGGGTGTATCTTAGTGTCTGAAATGTTGGTCAGCAATGCGTTGCTGATTATAAAATAATCCAAACGAGAGTAAGAGTGATGCACATGTGAAAAGAAAGAATACTCTTTACTATTAGGGTGAAGAGACCGCCATGCATCAAAAGGTGTTTAGTCCAAACCATTTCTAAATGTTGAAGAGAACCACTCATTTAAATCAACTGTGAAACAGTATTAATGATTTTTAAACCTCATCAGATTTTTGATCATACAGTTAAATGCCTATTTACGAAGTAAGTGTGCATTTAGTCTTCTGTCTGAATGAGGAGTAGTGATGTCGGTCGAAAGTCAGAGACAAACAGAGACAAGTTATTAGAACAAAGTGTCTTGTTTGTAAAACTCTCAGACAGTAAATAACTTCAACTGGCACCTGCTCTGTCTCACCTTGTCATAATATTTCTCTGTCTGTACTAACCGTTTTTTTTTTAAACATTCCTGCCGTCTCTTGACTTCTAGTGACCCTCTAACATCACTAGGACCACACCCCTGCTGGTTGTTTCAACCAATCAGGAAGTACCACGTAACAGGAAGTGGATACCCCTTTAAAAGGAACACTTCTTGGAACTAGGCAGTCAGTCCTGGAACTCAGTTGGAGTCTTAAGTCTTAGGGCTAAGTATTCAGTCTTAATCTTCATGAGTCTTAGTCTTTTCCAGTCTTGCTGGAACTTTCAGTCAGAGATGAGACTCAACTAAGTAGCGGATGGATTTGACCATGTGCCAAAGGTCTCTCCAGTCCAGCGTAATCACAGCCTGCCTCGGCTGTGACTCAACCCGAGCAGTACATGCTCTCAACTTCGAATGAAGCTTATTCTGTTGATCGGAGAATATGGAACTACTTCTAAAGATTCTCAGCCACCCTGACCGGAGACGCTGAAAAGGTAGCGTGCCAATGGACCTCTGTTCCGGAGTTGAAGAATCCTCTGCTCAGGTAACAAGGCGTTCACGTCCTGAAGTGTACCGGAGGGCTGAGATGAGGTCGGAAGAAGGGTGCAATGTTCTGGTTCAACACATAACTTTCATCCTTAAATCTAAACTTACTCCTTAAATCTATTTCTCCTCTCTTAAACTTTGCTATTTGCCAGTAAAACAACTTGGATGCCTTCAGAGGTGAATCAGTCTTAATCAGTAATGTTCTGTTGTCTTGTTAGTAAATCGTACCAAGTTTATTAATCAGAAACAGATCAGCAAATCAATGTGTACATGTTTTGATGTTAAATTTTGATTCTGTTAAATAAATGACCACATTTATTCGTATGGGTCAAAGATAAAATGGCGTCTCATGTCACTGATTTAAACAATCCGCTCACAGTTATCTCGGTCACATGGCAGAAATTTAACTCGAAAAAGAAAGAATTCATTGTAATTAAACAATTAATATTCTTTGTGCTTGAACTAGCTTTAAGAATAATTAATTAGTAGTGAAGGTAACGCCTTAGCTCACTACACTTGTATACAGATTATTTTTAGATTATTTTGAACCCACCACTCTATCTTCTCTAGAGCAGGTCATGTGCAACTTGAAACCGTCTGGTTCCCCCTTTGATGTGGTCCCCCCTCGACTACTAAAGGAGGTTTTTCCTACTCTAGGTCTGTCTGTTCTTCCCATAGTAAACAGTAGTTTATCCACTGGCGTGGTGCCAAAAACCTTTAAACATGCTGCCGTCCAGCCTCTCCTAAAAAAAACAACCTTGACCCCTCAGTCGTTTCCAACTTTCGGCCTGTCTCCAAACTCCCATTTGTTTCTAAAGTACTGGAGAAAATAGTTGAGTCCCAGTTGAAGTGCTTCTTGGAGGATCATGCCATCTTAGAGCTTTTCCAATCTGGCTTCAAACCTCTCCACAGCACTGAAACTGCCCTGCTGAAGGTCTTTAACGACATCTTCAGATTCACAGATACCGGTGATTCTGTGCTGCTTGTCCTGTTGGACCTCACAGCCGCCTTTGACACCATCGACCATGAGATCCTCATTGCTAGGTTGGAGCAGTGGGTGGGCGTCACAGGATCAGCCCTCAATTGGTTCAGATCGTACCTCACTGACAGATCCTTTTGTGTCTCCATCAAGGATTTTAGTTCTGCAGAGGCAGAGCTTAAATGGGGGGTTCCGCAGGGGTCCATACTGGGTCCCCTCCTATTCTCTTTATACCTGCTGCCGCTTGGTGCTATTTTCTGGAAACACAACATACCCTTCCACTTCTATGCCGATGACGGTCAAATTTACTTCCCCCTAAGACACAATGGTACAGGCTCTATTCAACCGCTGCTCAACTGCCTGGCTGACATCAGGGACTGGATGGCTTTAAACTTCTTAAGTTTCAATGAAAAGAAGTCTGAAGTCATGTTGTTCCCTCCCAACGACACGATCACAAACCACTGCATCGACCTTTCTGCTCTAACCCTGTCAGAAAAACAAAGAGTCACTAATCTGGGCGTGATAATGGACCCTTCCCTGAAACTTAACAATCATGTAAACATGATTGTTAAATCATGCTTCTTCCAACTGAGGCGGCTGTCTAAACTGAAGCCCATATTGTCCAAAAAGAACCTGGAGACAGTAATACATGCATTCATTACATCTAGGCTTGATTACTGCAATTCACTCCTGTTTGGTATCAGTCAGACCTCCATTGCACGACTACAACTGGTCCAGAATGCAGCAGCCCCATTTTTAACCAGTACAGGCAAAAGAGAGCACATTACACCAGTTTTGGCCTCACTGCACTGGTTACTGGTTCATCTTCAAATCCAGTTCAAAATACTCATGTATGTCTACAAATCACTGAACAGTGCCCCCCCCCCCCCCCCCGCATCTCTCTGATCTGCTACAACCGTATGTCCCACCACGCTCCCTGAGGTCAGCGGACCAGTTGCTCCTCACAGTTCCAGGAACTCGTCTTAAGCGCAGAGGTGACAGGGCCTTCTCTGTAGCAGGACCAAGACTTTGGAACGAGTTACCTCTGCTTGTCAGACAGGCCCCTCCCTCTCGGTTTTCAAGTCCCGTTTAAAAACTCACTACTATTCAGTAGCTTTCAACACCAGAGGATCTGTGTTTTGATCCTGTATGCTCCACACTGGTTTGTCGTCATTATCTGCATCGTTTTTATGTCTATATTCTGATTTACCTCATTTTGTATTTTGCTTTGTGTGTTACCTGTTGTTCTGTCTGTACAGCACTTTGGTTGGCCTTGTAGCTGTTTTAAGTGCTTTATAAATAAAGTGGGATGGTATATATCTGATCACCTTGTGTTAAATGTCAGTGAGTACAGATGTGTTTTTAGGTTTAGAGGTTTAAAAGCAGAGACTGAGGTGGCCTGTCGAATGTTGATGGGCAGATTGTTACAAAGTTTAGGGCCCACGACTGAAAACGCTCGATCTCCTCTGAGCTTCAGCTGGTTTTTGGTACAGCCAAAAGCATCTGGTCTGGGAGCTCAAACTCAAACTGTACATTATCTATCTTACTCAGTTTATAACATAAAGATTCCTTCAGTTTTCTAATCCATGAAAATTATTTTACAGCATTTAGATTTTTATGTGATGTTTAAAAAACATTCAACTTAAGCAATAAACTATTTTAAAAAGATGAATTAAATGGGTTGTTTATTTAATGTTTTTTTTCCTGTATTTGTATCACTCATAAAATGAGTACGGTAGTTACTGCAGAACCTGAAAAATGTTGATTCAGATTACCCGATAAATTGCCAGAATAATCTATAGATTACTCGATTACTAAAATATTCGGTTACAACAGCCCTAGTCAGCCCCCTGTGAATAGTTAACAGCCATCAGGTGCTAATGATCCATTGTTAGGCTGATGGTCCTTCTTGAGCATGTGATCAGCTGGATTTGGTTGTCAGCAGCAAACTGGTTGATCCACTCTGAGAAGGTGCTATTTAAGAGACTGAGCTGAATTAGGAATGCGCGATATAAACGGTACACGGTAGAAATGATATAAATTTAAGCTCCCAGTATACTGCCGCCTCCGTCCGTACGCCTGTACTGTACACAGAGGGTTCAGACTTCATACTCCAGCGTACACCCTGAACAGCTGCAGTCAGATCCACAGACAAGGGGCGTTTACCTTCGGGACAAATTGAGGTCGCTGATTGGTCATTTGCTGACACGCCTACTGGATTGATTGACAGGTCGGAAAAAAGAAAAAAAAAGCGAGCGCTGGCAGCCTCAGCCACAGCGGTGTTCTGTGTTTATATGTCGTTAATAAAAAGATCTAAAAATTTTTTTAAAAATCAGGGAGCGCTGGCTCTACAGCCCACACATCAGACCAGCCCACCAGGAAATCTCCAGACCCTCCCACAGCCACGCTGGACCTGAGTTTAATTCGCTCGTGACAAATTCCTTCATTTCTCACCATTTCAGTCATGGCATCAACGGAGGAGGAAGAGATCACTGCCTCTTAGCAAAAAACAAAAACAAAAGAAAAGGCCAGATCAGAGATGAAGGGGAATTTAATACATTGGTGTCGCATACAAAACAGTCCGTCGCTGGACAGTTTATTGTGCGACACTGCGTACTAGGAATTAGGGCTGCAACTAACGATTATTTCAATAATCGATTCATCGGACGATTATTTTTTCGATTAATCGATGAATCGGCAAAAAAAACCCAACGTTTTAATTTCCACCTCTTTATTCCAAAATTGAACATTTGACTGACATAGCAATTCACACAAAAAAACAGGTTGCTATTTGACTATTCTGTTAGTAAAATATTGAATAATAAAAAATAAAAGTTAAGTCACACAGCTTAAAAAAACAAATGTACACAAAAATATATACAAATGTGTCTTTATACCTGAACAGTATTTAGCTACTTTGTAAAATGTGTCATTGAGGGAAGAGTGTAACCTGGATTAAAAGTGTGGATTATTGTAACCTGGATTAAAAGT
>NC_056506.1:2441003-2446927 GCF_014905685.2 Nematolebias whitei | reverse complement strand
GTGGGTTCATGAGCTGGGGGATTGGGTGTTTGGGGGCGTGACCAGTGGCCCCTAAGAGGGGGTAGTTTGACCCAGCCTAGGTGTCTAGTGTGCTATGTGTTTTGAGAGATGTCCGAATGAGGGGTGGGTGTAGTATATCTTCTGGGGTGGGGATGGGATGGATGTCCTTGGGGGCGGCCCGGGACTGCATGGCCGGCTGGCTGGCCCCTTTCCTGTGGTGGGGGCTCGCTCCCGGTGCTTCCTGGCACTGTCGGCGGTTGGGCGGGCGCTCTTGGCCGGGTCGTCCTGGTGGGGTTTGGCTTCATCTGCTAGCGGGCTGACTGCGGTTTGTGGGGGTCCTGGCGGCCCTGGGTGTGTAGGCTGCTGGTGCTGCTTCTGGCGACCCTCGGGGCTCTGTCCCTCTCTGGTCTGGAGCTCAGCGGGCCTGGCGGTCGGTCCAGATGGAGAGGTGTCTTGGCCTCAATCCCTGGGTGGACCTTGTGGGGGGGCTGTTAGGTCAGTGGGGGAGCTGACTCCCTGTGGGAGCATTTGCTCTCACAGTTATTTCTCCCGATCCCTCACCATGCACCTCCACCCTCTTCATTTCAATTCCATACATTTAGGGTTGTTTGGGCTCGGGTGTGCTGCAACAATTTTACATCTTTGTTGACCATAGCCACCTGGGACTCAATTTTATTGTACACCTTAGACATTCATTCATAACATCATCATGACATTCATATATAGGAACTTGAGGTGGGCACATGGCTATGGGTGGTGGGATGACCTTACTCTCACCCCCTGTGCCTGTGCTCACTTACAACAGTTGCATTTAGACACTAGGGTTTGGATAGAGTTGGGGTGGAGGGGAAACTGGCACCATGCCAGCCTTTGCTCCTTCTTCTTTCCTTTTTAATGGCACTATACAACAACACACATCAACAGCACATCTAGGGGCGGGGGTGTATGTGTCGGGGTCTTATTTTTCTTTTTTTCTTCTTTCCTCTTCCTACCCACCTAGTTCCCTGACTGCCATTCCGGGGGTGGGGTCCGGGAGAGGAGCAGGCCGCCGGGTGTTGACCAGGACTATTTGGGGGTTCAGGGTCTAGGGGGTTGCTGTGGGCGGTGCTGGCGCTGTGCTCTCCCTGGGGTTGTTTGGACCCCCTGAGCTTGGCTCTTGGGTGCCATGGTTGGCCCGCTGGCCGGGGTGGCTGCCGGGGCCTGGCGGGCGGTCGGCTGGGGGTGCGTGCTTGGTTGTTGGCGGTGTGTGGGGGTGGTCGGTGGCGTGTCCTCTTCATGGTGGGGGGGTGTCCTGTCGGCGGGGCATGGCCTGGGCCGGGTCTGGGGTATTGACTCTTCTCCGCTCAAGAATGAATGGGTTTACCTCCTGGGTTTGGGCATGGGCTGCCCCCTGTAGAGGGCGGGTACATGTCTTTGACCTGGGGGGTATAGAGTGCGTATCGGGAATAAGAATGAAATGTATCGTTATTGTATGTCTTTGAGTGAGTGAATGTGAGATTGAGGTTGGGATTGTGTGATTGTGTCTGTGTATGAATGGGTATTTGTTAGGCCGAGACTCGGACTGCCCCTCTTTGATACAACTGCGGGTGCTTGGCATCGCGCCCCTATCGCGCGGCCCCCTGGTGGGGTGTGCCTTTGCCTGCCGGCGCGCTTGGGGCCCTTGGTGTCGGGGGCTGGGTGCTTGGGCGTGTGTCGGCTCGGCCTGGTGTCTGCCTGGTGGGGCTCGGGTCCTCTGGCCCTGTCGGGCCTTGGCCTGGGTGGTGTGAGTCCTCGGTGCCCAGGCCTCAGTGCCTGGACCTGGACCTACATCGGTGCGGCGGGTGCCGACGGAGGCCTATGAGTTTGTCGCTGTTGGCCCCGGGGGGTCACTGTATGTGGTCGCTGGTGGGGATCTTCCGGTTCTCCCCTGTGGTCCGTTCTGGGGGGTGGGTGTGTGGTTCGTCCTGTGTGGGTGGCTCTGGGGGCTCTGCGGTCGGGGTCCCTCCTGGGGTCTTGGGCTCTGGTCCCCCCTTTTTCGTCTGCCTCTGGTCTTGGGGGTCGGGTCTCTGCTGCTTCACAGTTACTATTAAATGTTCTATTAGAGAAGCCTTATACACTTATGCATGCTCACAACCACACACAAATAGAAGCAGGGATGCTTATGTAGGCTTTATATGTAGATATGTAGATACGTATGTGAGTGTATATTCATGTGTATGTATGTATGTATATAGGCATAGGTATGGGTATATATATTTATGGAAACTTACTGCAAAGCCATGAATATTTTAAGTTCTTTATACATATGTATTTTGTTGCTGTGTTTTGTCATGTTCTTTGCAGGTGAACAGACAATGGCCGGGTGTTTTGCCGTGTGCTCTCTTTGTGTATATTTCTTATATTTTGGAGTCTTACTTTGTCTTTTCTTTCTTTCTATCCTATTAACAAAAAAAAAAAAAAAAAAAAAAAACCTACACTAGATAGTCACTATAATAAATATTTCATAATAATGTTGTGGAGAGGATGGCTGTAAGGGAGAAGGGAGGCCATCTATATTAAAAAAAAAAAATGGTTTGGACTAAACACATCATTACATGATTATCAAGATATTGTAAAATAGTAATGATAATGTAAAAAGAAGTGTTCTTTCAATTGATTAATTCAATTAAATAGTCTTTTGATGAGATAATTTGTATTTCTGGATTCAAATCAATGAAATAACAGTTCCTGTCCCCTGAAGGTCTTCAGAGACAGATTGTTGTCGGAGGCTTAGTTCACTACACAAGAAACAAAACCACAATGAGTGCAAATACATCAAATGATGAAGAAAAATGTAGAATTTTAAATATAGGTATCTTGATGCATGCTCAATAACCCAGGTAGAAAAATCTAAAAAAGTTCAGTCTGGTCCTCTGGACATTCAAAAAACAAAACAAGCAACAAAAAAAAATGTAGAAATGTTTCTTCTTTCATCCAAAAGTCTTCTTCAGTCTGAGGAGCTGTACTCCTCCTCAGACTGAAGAAGACTTTCGGATGAAAGACGAAACATTTCTACATTTGTTGATTTGTTTTGTTTTTTGAATGTCCAGAGGACCAGACTTAACTTTTTTAGATTTAAATATAAATGTTTTTGTAGAATCTGGTTCATCAGATTTAATTCAGTTCAGTTTATTTATACAGCGCCCAGTCACAACAGAAGTCGTCTCAGGGCACTGACAGAAATATTCATATATAAAAATAATAATTGAATATAATTTATCTGAGGAGCAGACTGCTTTGAGTAACTCATCGCAGAACTCTCATTAGCAGGACGGATTCTGGACACGCCTCTGGAATCTGTCCTAAAGTGCAGGTGCAAATCCAGGCTGAGCTGAGCCAGGCTGAGCAGGGGTGTGCAGAGCTGAGTAGAGTTGGGGCTTATTAGGGTTAGAGAAGGTGGGCCTGTGTTCGGAAGATCGCTGGTTCAAGCCCCAGTACCGACAACATCAAAAATCTGGGTGGGGTAGGTGAAGTACCCACACCTGCCCCCACCCTCATTCGTCCCACTCTGGACCCTTGAGCAAGGCCCTTAACCCCCACCATCAGCTCCTCCGGGTGTCTTAGATAGCAGCTCTCTGCTCCACACAGAGGGCTGTGGAGCTCGGTGGTCTGTGGTTGCGTCAGGAAGGGCATCTGGTGTAAAAATAACTGCCAAGTCTTCGTGCAACTTAGTTCGCTGTGGCGACCCCTAATACAGGGAGCAGCCGAAAGAAGGAAAAAAAACTGTTGGAATAATTTAGGGGGCGCACTGGAGTCAAAAGTTAAATAACAACACAAATGTATATAGAAGTGCTCACTGATCATGCACAAAAAATCTGGTGCAGATCGGATAATATATCATTGAGATATAACAGTTTAAATAATCTAGGGGGCGCACTTGAGTCAAATGTTAAAGAACAATACCAATGTGTCTAGAAATGCTCACAGATGACGCACCAAAAATCTGTTGTGGATAGGATGATGTATCATTGAGATATAACTGTTGGAATAATTTAGGGGGCGCACTAGAGTCATATGTTGAACCACAACATCAATGTGTCTAAAAGTCCTCACTGATAACGCACAATAAATCTGGTTCAAATCGGATGTTGTATCACTGAGCTGTAGGAATATTGTAGATGGTGCTGTGGAGGCTTTTGGCCACTTATCATGGATAGCTGTTCAAGGGGTGGATAATGATTGATCATAGTGATTTTCGTGCACCTCGGCTGAAATCTGTGTAATTTAGAGCCAAACGTATTGCAATGGCGTCACTTCTTAATTCACCACGCCCATGTCGTCCAGCAAAAATTATTTGCGCTTTAAATCAAGTCCGACCATATTATCTGTCTTCTAACACAGGATCATCCTGATTAAATCAATGGTGTCAAAGAGGGAGCTTTCCAAGTTAAAAAAGAGACTTCCTGTTTCGAGGAGGCAATGCTTCGATGACATCAAAATATGACCACAATGGATCGTCGGGCATACAACACGGATGAGTCTTGCCAAGTTTCGTGCATTTCGGTCTTTCAATGTGAAAGTTATAGTGTTTGGAAATTTATGGCGTGAAGTGAAACTGTGAGGCCTGGTCACGCCCCTTTAACATCTATGAAAATGCAAGCTTTAGATAACTTTTACTCTCTAATGTATTAAGGGCATATCAACCAAGTTTGAAAGCAATCCTTCAAATTTCCTAGGAGGAGTTCGTTAAAATTTGCAATTACAAACGCCCAAAAATGACCCTTTGACCCAAAATGTATGACTTCCTGTTGGTTTTGTACCATGGCTCCAAGAGACTTTTTCATAGGTCCTGAGAAGATACAGATGTTCACTGAGTTTCAGAATTATCGGTCCAAAAATGGCTTGGGGCTCAGGTTTTTAAATATTCTAGGGGACGCTGTGGAGGCTATTGGCCATTTATCATGGTTTTCTGTTCAAGGGGTGGATAATGATCAATCATACTGATTTTGGTTTAGATAACTTTGCGTCCCCCACTCCTTTTGACCAAAATGGCCAAGTTTGAAACCGATTGAGCAAAATCCCTAGTAGGAGTTCGTTCAAATGCAGAGGCTGTTAACCGCCAAAAAGGTGTGAAAATTGGGCCGGCATTCCAAAATTGCCGCCTTCCTGTTTATCGTACAACATTGGTGCCAGAGGGTTTTCTGTGCATCTTGGGGAATTGGCCAAGCGTACCAAATTTCATGTTTCTACAACAAACTAAGGTTAGTGTGGAGGGTATTTTGAAAATTTCTAGGTGGCGCTCTTGATCCGTTTCTGTTGTGATTTTTGCCATGCCCTTAAAATACGTAATTTTTCACCAGTTCTGATGTGTCCGCCAAATTTGGGGACTTTTGGGATATGTTAAGGCCCCCAAAACGCCAATTCATTTGGCGGAAAAAATTGCAGCTCTGGCCTGAACTGAGCGATTACAATAGGTCTCTGCAGCGCTTCGCTGCTCGGGCCTAAAAATAAGAGGAGTCTATAGCAAGGGGGAAAAAAATCCAGTGCAGTGATACATTTCACACACAAAAATGGTCTGTAGTAGGGCTGGGCCCTATTATCATTCACATTAATACCAGTAAAAAAAAAGCTTGCCCGGGAAAATAAATGATATCCTGATATGCTAATTTCATTATGCAAGTATGTCAGTGTTTGCCCCACCCCGTTAACAGAACCAAGCTCGCCGAACTACCGAACCGAACTGCGCACCCCACATCCACTGTCTATACTGGAGTAACGCAAATTAGCTGCACACGATACTAGCTAGCTAAAATGCTTAAAACAAACAACGCGTGGCTCGGCTGCGTTTCTCCACCCAGCTCTAATCTGCAGGTACAGACATGGACAGCTCAACTGTCTCTCCCTTCTAAAAAAGTTAAATGCATTCCTGTTGATGATGCAGTAGAGGTGGTCAGTTTAAAATTAAA
>NC_056506.1:2435807-2440903 GCF_014905685.2 Nematolebias whitei | reverse complement strand
ATGAGGTGCGAATGACAATAAAGAAACTCTGACTCTGACTCTGACTCACTCCAACCACCTCCATGTCCTCTCTAACTGCATCCATATATCTCCTGAGTCTTTTTCCTGTCAGCTGCATGTCGAACATCCTTCTGCAAATATACCCGCTGTCCCTCCTCTGGACATGTCCAAACCATCTCAGTGTGTCCTCTCTAACTTTATCTCCCAGTTGTTCAACCTGTGCTGCACCTCTGATGATCCCATTTCTAATCTTCTCCATCCTTGTCTCTCCTAAGGAGAGCCTCAACATCTTCATTTCTGCCACTTCCAGTTCTGTCTCCTGTCTTTTTGTCCATGTCTCCGTCTCCAGACCATACAATATAGCTGGTCTCACCACTGTCTTGTAAACCTTTCCTTTGACATTTACTAACATTATTTTGTTGCAAATAACTCCTGAAACCCAACATTTTTCAGTCAGGTCATCTGAACAGTTTCTATTTTTTTTGTGCTGAAACATTTCATTTTCCATCCAGAATCAGAATCAGAATAAACTTTATTGGAATTGCACCGTGGTACAACGCGAATATGTACGTACAGTCGTCCGGCAGATGGGCGGAGTGCACGAAGCTGCAACTACAGGAGAGCACAGCCATTTTATCCTTATCAGATAATAATCTTGGATAGGAAAAGGGGGAGAAACATGAGGGTAGATAGTGGTATTACGAAAAAAGATCTTTCACATCTTGTCTACCAGGACACAATTTGAGACATCAAAAAAACTCTACCAGCAAGCACAACAGTACACAACAGTAGCCTTTGTTTGCAATTACAGAGGTCAAAGATTTCCTGTAGTTTTTCACCAGGTGTGCACACACTGCAGCAGGGATATTGGCACATTCCTCCACACATCTCTAGATCAGCCAGGTTTCTGGGCTATCGCTGAGAAACACAAAGTTTGAGCTCCCTCCAAAATTTTTCTATAGGGTTTAAGTCTGGAGACTGGCTAGGCCACTCCAGAACTTGATATGCTTCTTACGGAGCCACTCCTTGGTTCTCCTGGCTGTGTGCTTCGGGTCATTGTCATGTTGGAAGACCCAGCCACGACCGATCTTCAATGCTTTAACTGAGGGAAGGAGATTGTTCCCCAAAATCTCGCAATACATGGCCCCACACGCTCTGCTCTTTGAATTAAGAAAGCTTCTCAGATGAGAAGCGAAACGTCTTCTGTTACAAATAAAAAGTCCAGTTGTTTTTATCTTGAAAGTTTTTGAATTTACCATATCCTGGATGACTGAGAATCTTCACCAGCATGATACTAATTTACGTAGCGATGGCAAGATGTAATTGGTGCCCAAAACACTGCAGTCTGGTCCATTAATTTAGCTGTGCAGCTATCACCATATTTGATGAGTTGTCCGTTGTTAGGCAGATGTGGTTTTCTTCCTGTAGAACCCAGCTAGCAAGCCCCTCTCTCAGGTCAGCAACAATGTTTTCCCCCATGTGGTCATCTGGGAAGTAGGATGCTTGAAGGCAGCGAGCTCTGTGATTTAAATCTCTGTCACTGTAATGCACCATTGTACTCTGGTATGGCGCCACTGTACGGCTTGACCACAGATCAGTTGTAGCAAAAAACTCCACTGTTTTCAGCCCCACTGCAACTCTGCATTTTTTGTGTAGCTCCGGGATAGCAACTTGGCTAAAATGTGTGCGCGAGGGCATTCTGTACCGCTTATCCACTGTTTACCAAAGCCGTAAACCCAGGCTTGGTCACTATATTATTGGGCATCATATCTTTCGCTAGGAACTCTGTTATTCCTGCACTTCCACTTCCTGCAAGCTGAAAGACGGCAGTTCCCCCGGCTTCTTTGCAGTCCTTCAACATCAAACTAACCCGTTTTTCGAACCAGACTAAAAGTTGGTCCCTCTTCCAACCGAATTAGGTGTTCAATGGAGTCAGTGCCGTACGGGACCATCCGAAAAATTCATTTGGTCCAGGATCTGCTGCTCCCACCCCACCGGTCACTCCGAGCGCAGCCTGTCGTTGTCCGAAGGTCCGGCATTTTTTTCTCTGGACCCCAACCAAACTTTTCATCCGGACCTTTGTGGTTTTGCTTGGTTCTGATCAGGATCGCTTTGTTTTATTTTGCCAGTTTTCTGTTGGACTAGCTCCTCGTGGGTGTCTGTTGTCGGCCGTGGGGGAAGTTGACCCGAATAGGACCAGAACCAAACCGAACCAAGCCGAGCTGTGGGGGAACTTGACCAGAATAGAGCCAGTCTCAGTCTCAGCGAGCAGCCCATTATCTTTCATTAAAGGACCGACCACCTATGTGAGATTTGCTGTTGGCCGCGTAGGAGCCTGACAAAACCAGACCAGAACAGAACCTAGCCAAGGACGGCTCCAGCCTCCTTAGGGCTGAGTATTGAACTTCAGTTCTTTTATGGTACCAACCAATCTGCTTTGGTCGGTGTATAAATAATTTCCCTCTGGGATTAATAAAGTATTTTTGAATTGAATTTAATTTTATGGCTCAAAATATGCCTCTTCTTTTGATGTCAAGTTTCAGTGATTGGCTGTAATGTGACATGTGGTTTCAGCACACAGACAGGTAAAACATAGACGTATGGCAAAAAGACATACGTGGTTACGCCCAGAGCCATATAGAGCTGCCATATAGCCGTATGTCTATGGCAGTGGTTACACCCACAGACGGGGTTCACGTGTATCTGTGTTGCATGATATGGCAACTAGTGTGCAGCGCGTGTCGTCGAACCACTTCAATTACAAGCACAAAGTTGTTCGGTGTTTGTCTGCAAGAAAAATGGACCGCAGCCATCCTCCTCTCTATATTTAAATCAACATGTGGGTGTTAAGAGAGCCTGAACGGACTAATTCAACATTCCACGACCGGACTCCTCTTCATCCGAGAACTCAGAGGACAACTCTGTGTCTGGGATTTCAGCTGGTAAGTTCACGTTTGTTAACATTACTGCAACTTCGTGCATTGTGCAGTGAGTTAACTATCCATGTAATGGTAACTTTAAGATATTAGTGCGTAGAGCTGAGTACCGAACCAAGGTTCTTTTTTAGCACTGACTGAACTGCACCGGGAGCAGCACGGTGGCGCAACTGGTAGAGCTGCTGCCTCTCAGCGAGCAGGTCCCTGGTTCAAACCCCGGTCCAGGGGCCTTTCTGGGTGGAGTTTGCATGTTCTCTCCGTGCATGCGTGGGTTTTCTCTGGGTACTCCGGTTTCCTCCCACAGTCCAAAAACATGCATGTTAGGCTGATTGGTAACTCTAAATTGTCCTTAGGTGTGAGTGAGAGAGTGAATGGTTGTTTGTCTCGTTTGTCTCTGTGTGGCCCTGTGATGGACTTGCGACCCGTCCAGGGTGTACACCGCCCCTCGCACAGTGATTGCTGGACATGGGCACCAGCGACCCCCGTGACCCAAAATGGAATAAGCGGGTAAAGAAAATGGATGGATGGATGAACTGCACCGGTCGGTGTATGGATTGAAACGTCACTCTTTTTTCAGTGTCAAGTTTCGGTATTGGCTGTAATGTATCATGTGGTTTCAGCACGTCGGCAGGTAAAACGCAGACATATGACAAACAGACTACATGTTTACACCCAGAGCTATATAGAGCTGCCCTACACAGCTTGTATGTCTATGGTGCTGGTTACGCCCACAGACGGGATTCACGTGTGCATTAATGTCTTAATGTCTTGTGTATATATGTATGCATATGTATATATGTGTATATGTGTATGTGTGTGTATGTGCATGTGTGTGTATATGTACACATCTACTGACTGTGAAACTATATTTCAGAGCATTCTGACGATAAGAATAAATTTTGTGATATAACAAAAAAAAAAAACAGAAATCATAGTTATTTATTTGACAAAAGAAACTTAACATGTTGCTTTGCAGTATTATATAAAAACTAAAAAGCAATTAAAGCTGCAAGAAGCATTGGAGGCCCTCGCAGCAAAGCGCCGTTCCGGCCAAATGGCAACCGCGGTAGCTCCAGCTACTCCACCCAGTCGCCATCGCAAATGCTCTCGTGCCAATCCCGCACACCTTCACCACAGGGCGCATTTCCCAAATCTTCAACATCGCCTTCCGTCCATGTCAGTACTTGTCCAGTACTTTGGGAATTGGACAAGTCTACATTTCATGCTTCTATGACAAACCAAGGTTAATGCGGAAGGCATTTTGAAAATTTCCATGTGGCGCTCTTGATCCGTTTCTGTTGTGATTTTTGCAACGCCCTTAAAATACGTAATTTTTCAGCATTCCTGATCTGTCCTCCAAATTTGTTGAGTTTTGGGAAATGTTAAGGCCCCCAAAAGGCCAATTCATTTGCCAAAAAAAGTGCAGCTCGGGCTTGAACAGAGCGATTACAACAGGTTGTCGCAGCACTTCCCTGCTCGGGCCTAATTAAAAATATATGTTGCCTTTAAATGAGCTATAACTTGCAGAACTTGTAACAAGGTGATCAGCTGACCCTGAAGCTTGTGGTGTTTCAGCTTCCTCTGTTCCTGCAGGAATGATTCATTTCTCTGATGATCTGTCTCTGATCACCTGAATCTGTTCTTGGTCCATGGATTGTGGAACTCAAAAGACAGACTTGGGCGTGTTTGTACAAGCAGTTTAGAGTGAGTGTGTGTGTGTGTGTGGGGGGGGGGGGGGGGGGGAGGAGGGCTGTGCCCGCCTCGGCAGGCCAGAGCGGGGTGGGGGGAGAGAAAAACGAAGGGAGAGACATCCTGATGCATGCTCAATAATCCAGGTAGAAAAATCTAAAAAAGTTAAATCTGGTCCTCTGGACATTCAAAAAAAACCCAAAACAACGCAAAACAACAAAAAATGTAGAAACGTTTCGTCTCTCGTCCGAGAGACTTCTTCAGTCTAAGGTGCTGTTTTCAGCTCAGTCTCTTAAATAGCACCTTCTCAGAGTGGATCAACCAGTTTTGTTGCTGACAACCAAAACCAGCTGATCACATGCTCAAGAAGGACCATCAGCCTAACAATGGATCATTAGCACACTGATGGCTGTTTACTATTCACAGAGGGCTGAGTGATACTAGCAATCACAGCATTGTAAGAGGGGGACA
>NC_056506.1:2430682-2435707 GCF_014905685.2 Nematolebias whitei | reverse complement strand
GCATTTAGCGACTATCGGGGTGAGGGCCACTGGCCGATAGTCATTCAAACCAGTCACTGTAGGACAGAAGTAGATGGAGGAGGACACTCTGTGGAGACCCTGAAGAGGGAAAAGCTGAAAAAGAAGATGCACACCAGCCAGATACGTCAAAACGAACATCTTTGTGAGCTGAATGTGGTCTTATCACTCCACTGCAGACCACCTAACTTTTCCTGGATTCGAGATCCACATTTTATGAACAAAAAATAGGACAAATAAGCTGCTGGCTCTTCAGCTGCAACAAATATCTGCATCCTTGTTGATATCTTGTCTTAAAAGCGGTGCAGAAGTAACACCACCACGCCTTTGTCATCTGTCAGAGATTTTTAGACTTGAACAATTTAAAGATGGGAGCATTTCATGTTTTTATAATAATTTATTTAGCTCAGAGGAGTTGGAGGCATTTTGAATTGTTTAGGTTGTTGAGAAGATTGAAGGCAGTTAGTAGAAAAATATGGCATTTTATTCCAAAATGCACTGGGTGCTGATGTACTTTTGCTAAATAAGCTGAAACGGAGTTGTGAAAGTCAGATCAATCAAAACTAAAACTAAAACCTGCAAAACAATAGCTAAAAGCTAAAAGTAGCAAAAACGTATCTAAAATCTACAATGAGCAAAATGTTGGCTAAAAGCTCAAGTCATCAAAACAAAAGCTAAAATATAAAAATTATGCAAGTACCGGTACGGTGAAGTTGATTTCAAAGAACACGAAAGAGAAGCATTTTCACGTCTGTATGGAAAAAATCAAATAATTAAAGTATGAAAGTTATAGCTTTTATGTGTTGAACAAGTATGATATCTGAATAGCTGAATTTGCTTTAAAGTACCCTGAGTAGTTGGTTCAAAAAAACCTACAAAAGAGACAAGAACCATGTGTGAATGCTGACTTGGCATTAACTTTGGCCTTCTTAATTGATAAAACAAAGCTGCACTATCAAAGCAAAATTTTGATCTTATTTTATCATTTTTATGGGCACCACAACAAGGATGGATGATTTTTCTTTTTTTCTTCTTTAAATTTCCACCTCTTTTTGTCTCAGGTGTGCGTCAGGCTGCTTGGTTGACCAAATCCAAGGTGATCCCTGGTTTACCCCCTGCCCTCCTCTCATTGGCTGAGATACCCGAGAACCAGCTTCCAGATCAAGACGAGCGAGTGAAGAATGCTATCAGACACGCCCGCTTCTGGGACACAACAGATCCCCGGCCGAGAAAGAACATTTACAGGTAGGATCACGCTGCTCTGATCCAAGGTGTCAAATGCAGAATATCCTCCATCTTCATCCTTGAAAGAAGATGTTCACATCCTGGACAGAGAGGAACGATGGTTTGAGAGAGGAGTAAAGGAGGCCATCTTTGTGAAAAGAAACCGTCCATCATTAAACAGGGGTGGAGGCCTCCGGGTTCAACTGTCCCCCTCTTACAATGCTGTGATTGCTAGTATCACTCAGCCCTCTGTGAACAGTAAACAGCCATCAGGTGCTAATGATCCATTGTTAGGCTGATGGTCCTTCTTGAGCATGTGATCAGCTGGTTTTGGTTGTCAGCAGCAAACTGGTTGATCCACTCTGAGACGGTGCTATTTAAGAGACTGAGCTGAAAACAGCACCTCAGACTGAGGAAGTCTCTTGGATGAGAGACGAAACGTTTCTAGATTTTTTTGCTTTGCTGTTTTTTTTTTTTTTGTTTTTTTTGAATGTCCAGAGGACCAGATTGAACTTTTTTGGATACACACTAATACCTTAAAGTTTACGTTACATGGATCCTAGTTTAACTCAGCACGATGCACGTATTAAGTTACAGTAACGTTAACAAATGTAAACTTACCCGCTGAAATCCAGACACTGCGCCGTCCTCGGTACAAAGCGGAATCCGGTCATGGAGATTTTGAATCGGGCTGTTCAGGCTCTAACACTCTCTACAGACTTAAGCCCCAGTATACTGCTGCGTACGTCTGTTCACGCGTACGTACGCGTGTACTGTACGCAGAGGAGGGTTGAGACTTTGTACTCCAGCGTACACCCCGAGCAGCTGCAGAGCAGCTGCAGAGCAGCTTCACAGACAAGGGGCGTTTACCTTCGGGACAAATTGAGGTCGCCGATTGGTCATTTGCTGACACGCCTACTGGATTGATTGACAGATCGGAAAAAAGAAAAAAAGCGAGCGCTGGCAGTCTCAGCCACAGCGGTGTTCTGTGTTTATATGTCGTTAATAAAAAGATCTAAAAAATTTTAAAAATCAGGGAGCGCTGGCTTTACAGCCCACACATCAGACCAGCCCACCAGGAAATCTCCAGATCCTCCCGCAGCCACGCTAGACCTGAGTTTAATTTGCTCGTGACAAATTCCTTCATTTCTCACCATTTCAGTCATGGCATCAACGGAGGAGGAAGAGATCACTGCCTCTTGGCAAAAAACAAAAACAAAAGAAAAGGCCAGATCAGGGATGAAGAAGGGGAATTTAATACATTGGTGTCGCATACAAAACAGTCCGTCGCCGGGCAGTTTATTGTGCGACACCGCGTACGCTGTCGTAAAAATTTGAGCTTTGCACGGACATGCCCTGGGGGGTACGCTCGTACCTCCGCATACGATCCTGCGTACCTCTGCGTATGGACGTACGTGGGAGTATACTGGGGGCTTTAAATGCTGAGAGGAGGATGGCTGCGGTCCTCTCTCCTTGCAGTCAAACACGGAGCAACTTTATACTCTTAAATTGATTCAGTGCACGGTCAGGCACTTCATATTGTGGCTTGCCTTAGAAACCAGGTGAACCCCATCTGTGGGCTTAACCACACATATGTTTTACCTGTTTTTTCCTGCGTTTCTGCGTTGGCATTGACTGTAACTTTACATGTTGTTGAAACCACATGTAACAAACATATGGTTCATAGGCAGAGATAAGATAGTGTTTTGGGAAACAACTGAGCTCTTTGTTCTCAGGACAGAAGAGAAGAATGTTTTCAGCCATAATAATAAAAACATTCATAACCTTTGACCAACACTGACAACTTCTTTCACTTTCTGTGTTCTTTCTTTAGCAACACTCTGCTTCACAACCTGCTTCATCTGTGTGCGACCCAACGCTCGACACATCCAGCCATCGGACGGAGGATCTTTGCAGAGAAGTACTCTCTGGCTACCATTTGGAAGAGAGGTATTTGGTCCACGTGCACGTTTCAGTCGCACTGCTCCCTTAACTGGCTAGGTTCCGTTAGAAGTAGGGCTACATGAGATTAGAAAAACTCGCAATGTGATGAATAAAATGAAAAAAACTTTCAGTTCCATCAAAATTTGGTTATCTATAAAAATGCTCAGGTCAGAGTTAGGTTCTCATATGGCTGTCGAAAAGCGGACATGTGCTATAGTCTAGGTCTATAAACTTTCTGTTGTCTAAAGCTTCTGATCTGCTCAAGACCATTCAATGAAACTTCATACACAAATACACCATCACTAGACGGAGTGTTTTGTCCTTTACTCAGCTAAAAGTTCAAGGTCACAAATCAAGGTCAAAGGTTATACATGGTCTTTGCTTGTCTGAGCCATTGCTATATATTGCTATTTAATAGTTTGTCGATGGGTGTATAACTTGCCGTATGTGGGACTCTTGATGTATTGACCAAGGTTGCTTAAATGTGGCAGTCATCTTATTGATTGACCCCAAAAGTCCATCAGTTCTAGTCGTTCATCATATCATTACCTTAATTCTCAGGCTATAGAACGTACCTGTCTCTAAGCAGTGCAAAGTAACTATAAGATAAAACATAATTTTGTACATAAATAAGATGCTCCGGTTAAGCCACGGGCATCCACCATTCATTGGATCTGTGCCCAGCCCGCTCCGGCATAATGTGTAGCTTTCTTGTTGGGAAGATTCAGCTACTGGATGACGTTTCATATGCCCCCTTTCCACAGTTCCACCTTGGCCCTGCTTAATTCTGCTCAGGCCGGTTCTGTTCTATTCCACAGGACCTTCTTCGTGGAAACAACCTGTTTTTTCAGTACCTACTTCTGCGGTTCCATTGAGGCCAAGCAGGACCCAAAAACATGACGTCGGTCACACTTTGCATACAAAGCCGAACCCCGCCCCCACCTAGGACTGTCAGACCACATCTCAATCTTCCTGGCTCCTGCTTACATGCCCCCGCTGAGACGCTCCAGACTGGTACAAAAGAAAGTTAAATGTTGGAGCCAGGACAGTGGCCCCATACTGAGAGATTGTTTTGATCGAACAGACTGGCAGGTTTTCAGAGAAGCTGCTGAAAATGGAGGTTCGCTTGATCTTGACCAATACACATCCTCAGTTCTGGGTTACATTAGTACATGTATTGACACCGTCTCCACTATCAGAAATGTTAAAAGCTACCCAAACAGAAAACCTTGGCTGAATGCAGAGGTGCGTACCCTGCTGGAAGCCAGGAACACTGCCTTCAGGTCTGGAAACTCAGAGGAGCTGAGTAGGACAAGAAAAGAGCTGGTTGCTGGTATTAAGAGGGCCAAGGCCACATATGCAAAGAGGATCGAGGGTCAATTCATCTCACAAGACCCTCGGAGCATGTGGAGGGGCATTAAGTGCATAACAGATTATAAAGGAAGGAGTGAACAATGCCCCAAAGACCCATCTCTGCCTGATGCCCTCAACAAGTTCTATGCACGCTTTAAAGACCGGAACAGACCACCCAGCACCAGACTCACCTCGCCACCGGATGAAGAGCATCTCAGCGTGACCTCAGCAGAAGTAAGGAGTACCTTCAGGAGGATTAATCCGCACAAAGCAACTGGCCCAGACAACATCCCCGGAAAAGTGTTGAAGGAATGTGCTGATCAGCTCTGTGAGGTGCTGGCAGACATCTTTAACTCCTCACTTACCCTGGAGACAGTTCCCACCTGCCTGAAGACTGCCACCATCATCCCAGTCCCAAAAAGCTCTACAGTGACTGGTCTGAATGACTATCGGCCAGTGGCCCTCACCCCGATAGTCGCTAAATGC
>NC_056506.1:2427238-2430582 GCF_014905685.2 Nematolebias whitei | reverse complement strand
ACCTCCAGATGCAGGAAGAGGGCCACCTGCATCATGAAGGACCCCACTCATCCAGCACACACACTTTTTGCCCCACTCCCCTCAGGAAGGAGGTTAAGGAGCATTAAGTGTAGAACCACTAGACTGAGGAACAGCTTCTACCCTGAGGCTGTTAGACTCACGAATCTCTAACTAGAATAATCACTGTGAAAAACCATATGTTGATGCTGATCTGTTTCATGTTGCTGCTGATCTGTTTCAATGTTGATGTGTTCATGCGTGCACATCTGCTCACAGACTCATGTTCATGCTTGTGCTGATGCTCAATGTTTTATGTTATGAGTGCTTAGTGTATATTTTGTTGATGTTTTTCTTAGTTCATATCTTAGATGTTATTACTGTTTTTCTTATACATTTTATTGTCGGATGTAACTGGGACCTTGTGTACATAATTTCGCTCCACCACATGTACCACATGAGGTGCGAATGACAATAAAGAAACTCTGACTCTGACTCTGACTGAACAAGCACTGGCTTGTTTCAGTGGCAGGTAGATCTGACAGTCATCGGCGTAGCAATGGAATGGAATACCATGTTTTCTTAGGATCGACCCCAGCGGAAGCAGATAGAGTGAAAATAGAAGGGTTCCGAGAATCGAGCCCTGCGGGACACCGCAGGAAAGAGGCATTGAAGTGGATAGATTTTTACCCACCTTCACACAAAAACTCCTGTCAGAGAGGTATGAGCGGAACCAGTCTAATGCAGCACCTGTAATCCCAACCCAGTGTTCAAGCCGAGAGATGAGGATACAAATCGTGACTCATCCGACCACAGAACAGTCTTCCATTTTGCCACACTCCATTTTAAATGACCCCTGGCCCAGTGCAAACGTCTGAGCTTGTGGAGCTTGCTTAGAAATGGCTTCCTCTTTGTACTGTAGAGTTTCAGCTGGCAACGGCGGATGGCACGATGGATTGTGTTCACTGACAATGCTTTCTGAAAGTATTCCTGAGCCCATTCTGTTATTTCCTTGACAGTGGCATCCCTGTTTGAGGTGCAGTGACGTTTAAGGGCCCGGAGATCACGAGCATCCAGTAGAGTTTTACAGCCTTGACCCTTACGCACAGCGATTGTTCCAGATTCTCTGAATCTTTTGATGATGTTATGCACGGTTGATGATGATAACTTAAAAGTCTTTGCTATTTTACGCTGGGTAACACCATTCTGGTATTGCTGCACTGTCTTTCTGCGCAACAATCGTGGAATTGGTGATCCTCTTACCATCTTGGCTTCTGAGAGACACTGACACTCTGAGAAGCTCTTTTTATACCCAATCATGTTGTCAATTGACCTAATTAGTGTTAATTGGTCTTCCAGCTGTTCGTTATATGTTCAATTTCGTCTTTCCAGCCACTGATTGCTACCTGTCCCAACTTCTTTGGGATTTGTTGACACTGTGAAATTTTGAATCAACATATTTTTCCTTTAAAATGTTACATTTACTCAGATTAAACTTTTGACCTGTCATCTATGTTATATTACGAATAAAATATTGACATTTGCCATCTCCACATCATTGCATTCAGTTTTTATTCACAATTTGTTTAGTGTCCCAACTTTTTTGGAATCCCGTTTGTATATATGTGTGTGTGTGTATATATTATTCAATCATTTTAATAACCTGTATTCTTTTTAATTGACCAGAAACTTCAAATTAAATTCTCACCCTGTACTGAAACTTGTTTCAGCGTCTTACCGCCACCAGCTGGTGAGGCGTGTGACGTCAATTTGAATCCCGCCCACTAGAACCGGTACTGAAGGTGTAAAGGGGCATTAATGGGCACTGTGGAAACGGAAAATGAAGCGATCTGGCCTGTGCCAGCCCAGTAAGAGCCAATAAGGGCCGAGCAAGACCTATGGAAATGAGTCTATACACTATAGCTTGCTTTCAACACGCATTCAGACTGCATGATTGTCCCATAAGTCTTCATGATGCTTCGCTGTCTCACTCATGATTAAAACCCTTCAACCTACAAAATGAACACAAGAACTATCTAAGCATCACTGGACAGAGCAGTGCCAAACACCTACGTAACCGATATTATTTATAAATTATAAACTGGTCATTATTACCTAGAAGTCTTATCGAGGTAATGTGACCAGAAGTCAAGTAGTACTGGTAAAATATGGTAATTATTCATTAAATTAGTACTATTGATGATTTTTATTGTTAAACACCTTTGAGAGATGCAAGATGGCGCCGATGATGTAGGCTGTGTCTTGGAGAGCTCCCGTCAGGCCTGATGGAAAACAAATTTTATAACTGCACTCTTGCTACCTTAGGGCTGGATTCTGTTTCCAAGACTGGTATTGCCATAGAACTGAGCCAACAAGCTGATAATATGTTCTCTAAGCACAAAAAATCTAAAATTTTGACATCATCTCCACCACTGCCTTTTGCTAATGCTTACTCTAATGCTAAAGAGCACTCCGCCCATCTTCGGATGACTGTACGTACTTATTCACGTTGTATCTCGGTACAATGCCAATAAAGTTTAATCTGATTCTGATTATGATTAAAGCTTCAGACTGCCATGAGGGAGACGCCGGAAAGGCAGCTGCTTCGCTGGGCACTGGAGGGAGAGACATTTCGGCTCTAAGATCATACCTCCTGGCCTCAGTAAGAGCCGATGTTGCAGCAATGATTAAAAAAGAACTGAAGATTTTGACTTTATAAAGAGCGAATTATTGACTGTTCGGACAGAGCTCATGAACACCGCTGGGTCTCTCAGAGCGGATATTGACCGGGCTGGGTCTACTAATTGTGAGCTAAAAAATTGCTTGTCTTCCCATTCGGACGAACTGGAAGAGCTGCGTGCAACGTTGGTGGAGCCGAGGACTAAAATTGATGGTCTTAAAAAACAGTCTGAAGCCGTAGAGGGGCAAACCAGACGTTATAATATTGGACTTCCCGAGTCGGCGGGTGAGTGTTCACCCACTGTGATTGCTAACATGCTAACAGAAATCCTAAAACTTGATAAACCACCGCTGATCAACTTCGTGTACTGGCCACCGGCCAGGGGTGGCTCAGATGCGAGACACGGAATGGTCGTGACCAAGCTCCACTACCATCGGGAACGTGTGGAGATTCTATAGCGAGTGCACAGCGGCGGTCGGATAAACTTCAAAAAGGGTCGGCCATGCTCATTTCAGCTGACTACACCCAGGCAATATCACGAGCAGCATTCACCGAGGCGAACCGGCTCTTACAGAACTGTCCGGGGGTTAAATATGGCCTCCTTTTTCCAGCGAGACTCCGTGTCACATACGCAGCAAAGGCTAAGGTTTTTGTCAACCCAAAAAAA
>NC_056506.1:2423940-2427138 GCF_014905685.2 Nematolebias whitei | reverse complement strand
AAAAAAAGCGATGGAGTACATCAAAGGGAATATTATTCCAGCTGCGAGTGGCGGGGATGGAAACGGATAAAAAAAATAATCCAAATAAACCTCAGGACCGGCCTTTTTTTTAAATCAACAACTTTTATTAAACATGTTCTGGACTCAAATTGTTGGCTGTAATCCTCTGGTGGTGGTATGTAGGACATTTTATTTGCATTAGGGGGCAAGCGCACAGTGTTTATGTTTTGAACTGATTACCACAAGTTTTAGAATATAGTGCACCCCCTATGGTGAGAGTGTTTTTTCCCTTTATATTTTTTTTCTTTTGACTTTACTGTGTTAAAACTCTGATTTGATAGTCATACAAATGTGATACTTGCGGTAGCATTTGTAATTTAAATTTAAATATTTTTTTTTATTGTTGTTTATTTTTGTGTTTTTTTGGGGCGGGCAGGTGCCCAGATGGTTGCATTGTATTCTCTGGGTAAGCACTAATTATCCGTGTTCGGGAAGGAGAGAGGGGTGGACTCACACCGGATCAGTCGTTTCGGGGGTTTTGTTTTTGTTACCAGGCTTGTGATGTTTTGTATGTAATGTATTTTTTTGGTTGTTCAATTTTGACCAACGTTAAGAATGTTGCCCATTCTGGTGACTGCCCAGTTAAATGTGTAAGCTGGAATGTAAAATCTCTTAATGGTCCAGTAAAATTCTGAAAAATTATGTCACACCTAAAACAACGGAATACTGATATTATATTCCAAGATGGCCGCGCTCAGAGCAGTTGCAGCTTCACAGGCTCCCGGTACCATCCCAGTTTTTAGAAGTTTTGATATTGACTCTGTGCCTGACTCCGCGCGATTTATGCGTGTGAACTATAGCCGAACCGAACTGATGAGAATAGGAGCGGATTTTCCACGAAATATAGCAGAAATCAGCAACAAACTCAAAGCTACGCTTGGCAGAATGCAGATCTTAAAGTCATCTACCTGGAAGCTGCAGCAGAGGCGTTCCAGCGGGCAGAAGAGGAAGTGCTGCTCCCGGCTTAAGAGGAGAGGATGCCGGGCGGGGGTTATGGTGAGGCTACGAGCTAACGCTAAAGCCGGTAAACTCCCCATGCCGTCTCTCTTTCTGTCGAATGTCCGCTCGTTGGACAACAAGGTGGATTTACTTCGTCTGAGAGCGGGCGCCTCAGAAGAGATGAAGAAGTGTGCAGTGCTTTGCCTCACAGAAACGTGGATTACAAGCGAAACGCCGGACTCAGTCTTCCAGCTGGATGACAGACTTTTTTTTCGTGCGGACCGCTGCAGCGAGCTAACGGGGAAATCACGGGGGGGCGGAGTGTGCATTTACGTGAGTAAAAGTTGGTCCACGAACTCTACTGTTGTAAATAGCTCATGCTCGAAGGCTTTGGAGCAAATAACAGTGAAATGTCGGCCACATTATCTACCCCGAGAGTTCACAGTGACTTTTATCACAGTTGTTTACATTCCTCCGGACGCTAATGCTAATGAATCACTACAGGAGCTTCATGATATCATCAGCTCGCTGCAGAACAAACACCCCGAGGCTCTTTACATTGTAGCCGGAGACTTTAACCACGTGAATCTAAAGGACTGTCTCCCAAGCTTTAATCAGCATGTGACAATTCCGACGCGTGGAGACCGCACGCTGGACCGTGTTTACACGAACGTAAAAGATGCATACAAAGCCGAACCCCGCCCCCACCTAGGACTGTCAGACCACATCTCAATCTTCCTGGCTCCTGCTTACATGCCCCCGCTGAGACGCTCCAGACCGGTTCAAAAGAAAGTTAAATGTTGGATCCAGGACAGTGGCCCCATACTGAGAGATTGTTTTGATCGAACAGACTGGCAGGTTTTCAGAGAAGCTGCTGAAAATGGAGGTTCGCTTGATCTTGACCAATACACATCCTCAGTACTGGGTTACATTAGTACATGTACTGACACAGTCTCCACTATCAGAAATGTTAAAAGCTACCCAAACAGAAAACCTTGGCTGAATGCAGAGGTGCGTACCCTGCTGGAAGCCAGGAACACTGCCTTCAGGTCTGGAAACTCAGAGGAGCTGAGTAGGACAAGAAAAGAGCTGGTTGCTGGTATTAAGAGGGCCAAGGCCACATATGCAAAGAGGATCGAGGGTCAATTCATCTCACAAGACCCTCGGAGCATGTGGAGGGGCATTAAGTGCATAACAGATTATAAAGGAAGGAGTGAACAATGCCCCAAAGACCCATCTCTGCCTGATGCCCTCAACAAGTTCTATGCACGCTTTGAAGACCCGAACAGACCACCCAGCACCAGACTCACCTCACCACCGGATGAAGAGCATCTCAGCGTGACCTCAGCAGAAGTAAGGAGTACCTTCAGGAGGATTAATCCGCACAAAGCAACTGGGCCAGACAACATCCCCGGAAAAGTGTTGAACGAATGTGCTGATCAGCTCTGTGAGGTGCTGGCAGACATCTTTAACACCTCACTTACCCTGGAGACAGTTCCCACCTGCCTGAAGACTGCCACCATCATCCCAGTCCCAAAAAGCTCTACAGTGACTGGTCTGAATGACTATCGGCCAGTGGCCCTCACCCCGATAGTCGCTAAATGCTTTGAAAAACTGGTCATGACTCGCATCAAAACAACCATCAACATCAACGAGGACCCTCATCAGTATGCATACGGTGAGAACCGATCAACAGAGGATGCAATCTCCTCTGTGTTCCACACTGTGCTCAACCACCTGGAGCAGAAAAACTCTTACGTTCGTATGCTCTTTGTGGACTTCACATCCGCCTTCAACACCATGATCCCCCAAACCCTGATGGACAAACTATCCACACTAGGACTAAGCCCCTCCATCTGCAACTGGGTACTAGACTTTTTAACAAACAGACCACAGTTAGTGAGGATCCACAACCTCTCCTCCTCCACCATAACCCTCAGCACTGGCTCTCCTCAGGGATGTGTGTTGAGCCCCCTCCTGTTTACTCTGCTCACGTATGATTGTGCAGCTACCCATCCAGGCTGTCACATTGTAAAGTTTGCAGATGATACAGCGGTGGTGGGATGCATCACAAACAATGATGAGTCCAGCTACAGGCAAGAGGTGGAACACCTGGAGAGCTGGTGCAGAGAGAATAACCTTCACATCAATGTGAAGAAGACAAAGGAGATGATTGTGGACTTCAGAAGGAACAAAAAC
>NC_056506.1:2420531-2423840 GCF_014905685.2 Nematolebias whitei | reverse complement strand
ATGAGGTGCGAATGACAATAAAGAAACTCTGACTCTGACTCTGACTCTGACTCTGATATCACCTTTTTACAGGAGACCCATGTGCACACTACAGACAGTGGAAAATTTGTTTTAAAAATGGTTTGTCCAGGTGTTTCAAGCTAATTTCCAATCCAAATCAAGAGGGGTAGCTTTTATCGTTGGTAAACAGGTACAATTTACAGCCTCGAGTGTACATGCTGATAATGCTGGGCAGTATGTTGCAGTGGTGGGGAATTGTATACGCTGCTACTGATCTTGGTTTCGGCATATGCTACTAACTGGGATGACTCTACATTTCTTTAGTAACCTCCTCTCAAATATTCCCAATATCCATCCATCCATCCATTATCTTTACCCGCTTATTCCATTTTGGGTCAGGGTCTTTTTTGGGTTTTGCTGGACATGGGTCGCTGGTGCCCATGTCCAGCAATCACTGTGCGAGGGGCGGGGTACACCCTGGACGGGTCGCAAGTCCATCACAGGGACACATAGAGACAAACGAGACAAACAACCATTCACTCTCTCACTCACACCTAAGGACAATTTAGAGTTACCAATCAGCCTAACATGCATGTTTTTGGTCTGTGGGAGGAAACCGGAGCACCCGGAGAAAACCCACGCATGCACGGAGAGAACATGTAAACTCCACCCAGAAAGGCCCCTGGACCGGGGTTTGAACCAGGGACCTGCTCGCTGAGAGGCAGCAGCTCTACCAGTTGCACCACCGTGCTGCCCATATTCCCAATATGTCAACACATAATCTTATGGTGGTGGTGACACAAATGGTGTGCTCTCATCTTTTGACCGTAGTTCGATGGGGAAAACTACCGGTACTCTGACTAAGTCTGCTCAACTAATGAATTCATTCCTTAAATCATATGGAGTGGCTGATGTGTGGTGCTTCCATAACCCTATTTCAAGGTCATTCTCATTCTTTTCTCCAGTCCATAAGACGTACTCTCGAAACAATTGTTTTTTCTTGAAAAACATATTTTGCCTTTGGTGGAGGAATGTGATTATGGAACTATGGTCATCTCAGCATGGCCCACTTATTATGAAATTGTACATCCTGGTCACAAAATCAGTATTTCGGCCTTGGAGATTCACCCCCTTACTATTGTCCAAGGAAGACTTTACCAAGTTTCTTACATCTGAAATTGAGTCGAACACCTGGAGTGCCACTCTGTCCTGTCTGGGAGGCATTAAAGGCTTACCTGAGGGGTCAAATAATTTCTTATTGTGCAAACATAAAAAAGAAGGGGTCAGCGCAGCTAAAACAGATCACGAATGAGATACTACAATTAGACAGAAAATATAGCCACTCCCCCTCAAAGGACCTAATGAAAAAATGTTTACTTCAAACTGAATTTAATACTTTGTCCACTCAGCAGGCAGAGTATTTAATCTTTAAATCTAGACAGGGTTATTATGAACATGGTGAAAATGTTGGGCGCCTGCTTGTACATCAGGTGAGGCGAAATTCAGTCAACCAAACTATTAAAGCAATAAAAAATGAACAGGATGCTGCATGCCACAATAATGCTGAAATTAATACATTTTAGTAAATTTTATCAGTCATTGTACACGACCGAGCCATCAGCTTGCGTATCAGACATGGAGGACTTTTTTGAAAATCTTGAGTTTCCTTCAGTGGCTCCTGTTCTCGCTGAGGACCTGGAGAAGTTCTCTTTGGCTGAGACTAACTCCTCATAGGAGCTCTGCTGAGCAGAAATCACATGTAATTTATTTAGAAAGTACAGTAGTCGCTCACTACTTCGCGGTTCGTTTATCGTGGACTCGCTCTATCGTGGTTTTTCAAAGATTGGACATGACACACAATTGGCTGATTAATGGATGAGCCACATGATCGGCATGAAATTTTTATTTAAAATAAATTATTTTAAATTATTTAGCATCTGCTGCATCTTTGTGCAGCTCACAGCTAAAGAAAAAGCTCCCTCCTGCACCTTTGTGCAGCCCATACTGCAGGATAAGCAGCTTCCTCCTGCAGCTGATCAGCTGTTCTCCATGCAGAGCGGAGAAGTGGGCGTGGCCAAGAACCCTTGCAGGTGGCAAAAAGCACCATAGGCACAGAGCTGAAATCATGACATTCTGTGCTCTTAGTGTTTAGTTTAGAAACATTGTTTAGAATATTGCAATTGTGAGAAGGGTTCAAAACTCCTTAATATATATATACACATGTATATATAAATACTAAAATAAACTACTACTTACTACTTGTACTACTATTCCTACTTCATGGTTTTTCACTTATTGTGGGGCTTCAGGGTACAGATCCCCAGTGATAAACAAGGGACTACTGTACATTTAAAAACAGTAGATGGTATCAAAGGTGGGTTTTTTTTTTTAACAAAGTGTTTTAATTGAAATTTTTTCCCCAAAACATACAACAACAACATAGAACACAGAAACACTGGGTGTTCAGACTGGTAAAGAAGGATTTAGTGAGAAAGATTGGCAGATTTTGAAACAAGTATAGGAATTTAGGTAGGATATTCTTTTTGACAGTTTATTCTGCCCCCTAGCGTGAGGACGGAGGAAGGGGAAGAGCCCCTCCCTTCCATTGTCTCCACCGCTCTAGTTCAAGGAGGCAAGTGTTATGGTTTCCACTACACTATTTCATATGGACTAAGCCCTTTCTTTCCTAATCTTTCCTGTTTGCTATTGATGAGGACGGACACTTTTCCCTCCTGCTCCTGCCTTGCTCTTTGTCTTGTGATCCCTATCGGAGCCTCTCACTACATATCCTACGAATTGTAATTACGGATCTGGTCAGCTGATCTCTCAGTTCAATTGATAACATTTTCTCGACTAGAAGACTTGGCAAAGGAGAGCCCTCATACCCTGAAGGAACATTCGCAGGTGTATACTATGGATTCCTGGGGAGAGTGGAAGATGGTGTGTCTGTCTGTATTGTCCATTGAGGATGTAGAAGATGCATGAAGGAATGTACCAAGCCATAAGCTCTCAGACTCCGCATGAGCTGAGCCGTAAGCTGGACGTGATTTCTGAGAATCGCAGGCCACTTGCGGCTCCTGGGACTCACTGGCAGAAAGGAATCGACCTTGGAGAAAGCTCCAAGCTCGGTCCGGCAGTGTCACCACAAAATTTGACTGTTTGGAATTGCCAGTGAGACGTACCAGCAGAACTATGAAGGCAGACATGGAAATTCAAGTAGTCTGCCTGACCCAAAATAATTGTTTTCTGAATGTAGCTTCCAAACTTGGCCTTGAATTGGCCAGCTATCTCAAACTCCTCCTGGTTGTT
>NC_056506.1:2409222-2420431 GCF_014905685.2 Nematolebias whitei | reverse complement strand
TGTGGATCTGTGTCAGAGTTGAGCTGGCTGATAAGACACTGCTCTCTTTTTATCAGAACTATGGAACTTTCTGGAAGTGTTCACGGACAACTTACTGCCCTCGTCAGCCTCCTCATGTATAAATGTATTTTGATATCATCAGTATGTTGCTGTTTCATGTTCTGGGGTCAGTTTTTTGCATCTTTCACACTGTGTTTGTCTAGGACACAGTACAAGATTTAATTTTTTTTTATACACCTTCGTCTCCCCAGACCAGCGGAGCTCGGAGCCCTGGAGGCGATGCCCTGCCCGCCCTGAGGGGGCTCCGAGACTTTGATGGAGAGTACCGTGGGGGACCGGTGGAGCTCCATCTAGCTTGCTCTGAATTTTGTCGTCGGCCGCCAAGCACAAAAAAATGCCTGCACTTCAGCATTAGACCACGGTGTTTTCATTATTGTTTTTAAAATCTTAAAAATAGGTGCAGTTGCTCCTCCGAGTTTCAGTTATTGCAAATAGCGGATTGAGTTGTTATGAAAGTTTCTCAACCAGTGACTCCACCCCCTAAACAGTCAGTGACCGACAGTGTTCTGATGCCACTTTTTAAGGCCAGTACGGTACGCTTGGAACCAGAGCAAAGTGGGTCCTGAAAAAGGGGCTGGTTCCACGAATCATTGCTAGTGAAAAAGCCTTGGAACCGAGTCAAACCGTGCCTAATAGGCACTAATGGAAAAGGCCCTTTTGTGTCGCCACAATTATAAAGTTATGTGTTGACATATTTGGTATGTTTGAGAAGAGGTTATTCAAAAATGTAGTCATCCCAGGTGGGAGCATATACCACTGGCAGTGTGAATAACTTCCCCATCACTATAACATACTGCCCAGCAGTATCCGCATGCACAATCGAGGCTGTCAACTGTACCTGCTTGCCAACTATTATAACTACCCCTCTTGAATTGGATTAAAAATTGGATTGAACCACCTGACCAGACCATTTTTTTAACAAACTTTCTTATCTGTAGAACGCACATGGGTCTCCTGTAAAAAGGCAATATCAGCGTTCAGCTGTTTCAAGTGAGACATAAATTTTCGGAATTTTACTGGATTATTAAGAGATTTCACCAGCTTACGCAATTAATTGGGCAGCCACTAGAGTGGCTAACATCCTTAATGGTGGTCATAGTTGAACAGCAAGAAATAATTTACACACAAAATATAACAAGCCAGTACCTACCTGATAAAAGTAACAAGAAACCCCAAAAGACTGATCCAGTATAAACCCACCCCTCTCTCCTACCAAAGCACGGAGAGAACAAAAACTACTGTCAACTGAAAATCCACAAGTTAGTGCTTACGCTAGAGAACACAATCCAACCATCTGGGCTCAAGGCTGCCCACATATGATTCAATTCAATTCAGTTTATTTATATAGTGCCAATTCACAACAAAGTTTCTCAGGGCACTGTACAAAAACATTCACATACATAGAAAAGCCAATTATGAAAATTCTTCACTTCGTTGCAGTCTCCCATCCTGAGCAAGCACAAAGGCAACAGTGGAAAGGAAAAACTTCCTTTTAAAAGGAGGAAACTGATGAATATGATATGAGTAATAGTAGTTAAAAAAAGAAACAATAAATTATGCAAATATTACCGTAAATATCAAACGTGTCCCTGTAAAGGAGATGTATAAAAAATACAAACAAAATAAAAAACCTGCTCCCATATTAGCGTGCATACTATATACCAGAACTTACGGTAATCATTTCAGAGCGTTGAACACTGTAGAATCGCCATCCAATACAAAAATATAAAACAGAAAAAAGAAAAACGCTCCCATATTAGGGTGTGCATATACCAGAACTTACAGTAATCAATTCAGAACATTAACACAGTACACTTGCCCTCCAATATAAATAAAATATTGTACATACTGGCATTAAAGGACTTAACAGCCAAATATTGAGTTAAACACAAGCTTAAGAAAAATGCTGGTTGAGGGAGGCCAGTCCTGTGGTTTATTTCGATCTATTTTGGTCCTCGTCCCCTGTTTCTGGAATTAGATTCCTTTTGACATATTCCATAGCTTTAACAGAGTCGACAAACGCCTTGTCCGTCCCTCCATATGTGGTGCGAAGCCATGTTGGAAAAAGAAGTCCATGTGGGACACCTGGTTGGTTCTGTAGGAGTCACTTCACCTCTGTGAACGCGGCTCGTGCCTTTGCCACGCTTGGTGTGTAATCAGCTGTGATGAATATGCATGATTCTTTGAAGCGATGATATAATTATAAAAGGCAGTTTTTCAGTGGGCCTGGCAAAACACTGTCTACCAATCAGTGGCCATCTTGCGCCTACTTTGGTAACGATTTCTGTTTTAAATGTGCTTTATAAATAAATTTGACTTGACTTGACTCCCCTATTGTTTGCTTTTCTGAATGAAATATTCAAATATCTGTCTTTATGTTTGTATATCAGGTGATGACTTGCTCCAAATTAGGGGTCAGAATGGTTTACTGCAGTGCAGCATGGATCCTCTCCCAGAGGTCTGTGGGAAACAGGAAGTGGCTGACACATCCGATCACATTCTGGAAACTTTCTATCCCGTCTCGCCCACCATCGATTTGCAGCAAGTCAACGTATACAAAGAGATGAGCTGCACAGGTTAGCTGATTTCAAGCCCTCATTTTTGTGTTTCAGGGTTCCCAGAGATGGATCTTAACACAAAAACTGCTTTTATGAAGTTTTCAGGCTTATTGTGTGATGTCTCACTTTTCATTTAGGTTTCACAGGTGATTACCAATACCCTCACGCCCACACGCTTTACTTCCTGGAGTCAACTGAACGCCAGTTTAGACTCAGCCCTGAGCAGTTCAGAGCTAAGATGGTTATGTTCACCTTTGGAAATGCTTTGGCCCGTGCACACAAACTCTATGGGGTAAGAATCTACTGAGGAACACACTTTAACAACTCTTATTTTAACTCCGTTTTGCTTAAATTTCCATTAAATCACCCCTCTGTTTTACACTGTGTGTGTGTGTGTGTGTGTGTGTGTGTGTGTCAGTTTTCACCCCTGAGTGTGTTAGACCGTCCTATAACTGTTCAAGCAGTGGGGACCAATGGCAGAATTTTCCAGTTTCTTGTTTTCCAACTAAACACCACAGACCTCTCTGGAGACAACGGCATCAAGAATCAGGTGGGTACCACACGTACTCCAGGTGATAACTGATGCTGTGAAATCATGCAAGACATCACAATATTCCATTGGATGTCATCATTTTGGCTACAGTGGAGTCATTTCTCAGCGCAAGTTGATTGTAGTCTAAAACTCTGGCACAAAAGTCAGCTGGCATGTAGGCAAGTCATATTGGCATTCTCCAGACCTGTTCACAGCTGTAAAGAGGAAAACTTTGCAGAGTGGTGAAGGCTGTGCAGAAGACTGTTGGGAGTCAGCCTTCCTACCGTCACAAACATATGACACAAACAGACTTATGGTCTGAAACTTTTCTGCATCATTCATATTACTGTCACTATTTTCAGTTCTCAGATTATCTGGAGTCACTGAATCTTGTTAATACACCTGAATCTGTCCATCACTGCAACTTACACTGTTTTTGGGTTCTGAATGATCACGTCTTCATTAATGTTTCTCATGGTTTGATTATGGGGGATAATTGTCTCACTGTTAACTCCTGTAATTACACATCAGTCACAAAAAACTCAAGAAAATGTCTGATAATAATGTTGTTACTGCTCTCAGGGATTCAGCCCAACCCTGGACCCCCCACTAATTACAGCACACCAAATGACTTTAAAACGTGTCTGGTCTTCATTTTCTGCATGTAAACGCTCGTAGCCTTCTGAAAAAACTTGATGCTGTGAAAATCCTGGTCAGTTCTTCTGGGGCAGATGTTATCTTTATTTCTGAATCCTGGCTCAACAAATCTGTAATGAATAATGACGTGGCAATCATGGATTTAACATCTACCGCTGTGATCGTCAAAAAAGGGGGGGTGGAGTCATTATTTACATCAGAGATTCTCTGGTTTCTAGTCTTGTGTCTTCTAAAACAATTCCAAACCAGTTTGAAGTCTTATCTGTAAACATCACCTTGAATGGAGGCCAGATTTTAACTGTAGTCTGCTGCTACCGTCCCCCCAAAACATCACCTGAGGCATTAACTGCCATGAAGGAATTCCTTGGTAATTTAAAATTCAAAGAGATCTTTTTGGCTGGAGATCTCAACATTGATTGGTGTAAGTCGACCCCCCTCTGTGACAAATTCAAGGAATGTTGCTTGTCTCTTAATTTAACCCAACTGATCGACTCTCCCACTAGATTAAATAAAAACCGTCCAGAAAAATCCTCCATCTTAGACCTGTTTCTAACTAATATGCCTCACAAATTCCCTGGTACAGGTGTATTTGCCGATCTTTTGAGTGATCACTGTGTGACAGCTGCTTTGAGAGATATTAAACTTCCACCTTCTAAGCCCAGATTAATTCAAAAAAGGGATCTGAAACATTTTTGTGAACAGTCATTCCTCTGGGATCTGTCTCACTTTGACTGGCATCGTATTCTGTTAACTGATGATGTGAACTCTGCTTGGAACTATTTCCATAATAATTTCATTTATTTCCTGAACATACATGCTCCTTTTCGTCAGTTCAGAATAAAGGGACGAGACAGCCCCTGGTTTACTCCAGAGCTAGCTGACCTCCTGCACAGGAGAGATCATCTTTGGGCCGCAGCGAGAAAATCTGACTCAGACACTGATTGGTTGAGTTTTCGACAGATGAGGAATAAATGTACAACTTCTGTTAAAGCAGCAAAACGCACTATTTCTTATCTCAGACCTCCAAAAATCTAAATGACCCTAACAGATTCTGGAAAACCATCAAAATTCTCTCAGGCACCCCCCAGTCATCTGTCCTCCCATCACAACTTCTCGTTAACTCTGTTCCTGTGTCAAATCAGCACGAGATCCTGAACTGTTTCAACAAACATTTTGTTGCTTCTGGTTCTTTATTTGACACAGTTACTAATGGAAAATCAGCCACTTCACTTAATAACCAAACTTCTACAAATCAATCCTCAGTTAATCACACCTTCTCTTTTTCTCCGTTCTCAGTCAGTGAGGTCAATAAACTGTTAAAAGATCTTGACACTAAAAAATCTGCAGGTCCAGATGAACTTCCACCTTATTTCTTAAGGCTGGCTGCTCATATCATCACAGTCCCTGTGACCCACATCTTCAATCTCTCCATAAGACAAAACTCCATCCCAGACACTTGGAAACAGCCTTTGTTCTTCCTTTGCTGAAGGGAGGAGACCCCACCTCACTGAACAACTATGGACCAATCTCTAAACTCTGCATTTTAGCCAAGGTTCTAGAAAAACTGATAAACTCTCAAATCAAAAATTACCTGGACTCATTTAACATCTTACCTCCACATCAATCTGGTTTCAGGAAACAACATAGCACAACCACTGCTTCACTGAAGGTTCTTAATGACATTGTTGAAGCACTGGATGCTAAGGATTATTGTGCTGCACTTTTCTTAGACCTGTCTAAAGATTCTGACTCTGTGGATCATAACATCTTGTGTCATAAACTCTCAGAAATCGGTTTCTCAGAACACACTATTGGTTGGTTCTCTAACTATCTTTCAGACCGGAGGCAATGTGTTCAACATAATGGTACTTCCTCCAGTTATTTAACAGTCAAAAATGGTGTACCACAAGGCTCAGTCTTAGGACCCACCCTCTTTACAATCTACATACATAATGTAGGTAAAAACATCCCTAATGCATCCATACATTTCTATGCTGACGACACAGTTGTTTATTGTCGAGCTAAAACTGTTGCTAAGGCTTTCCAGCTTTTGAAATCTGCATTCAACATCATCCAGACTGATATGTTTCGCCTCAAACTTGTCCTAAATGCCGACAAAACCAAAGGGATGCTTTTTTCAAATAGGAAGTTGGTCCCAGCAGTTCTTCCTCCGATTTTATCCTCAAATGGTGTCCCCATTGAGTTTGTTGATTCCTATAAATATTTGGGTATCTTGGTCGACTCACATCTCTCTTTGAAGCTCCATGTGGAAAACTTGGTAAAGAAACTGACAGTTAAACTGGGTTTCTTTTTCAGAAACAGATCCTGTCTAACCCTGAATGCTAGAAAACGCCTTGTATCTGTGACTTTCCTTCCCTCAATTGATTATGGTGATATTATTTACATGAACGCTCCTACAAGAACCCTGCAGATGTTGGATGCTGTCTATCATGGTGCACTAAGATTCATAACTGGCTGTGATTATCGTACCCACCACTGCACCCAGTATTCACTGGTTAACTGGACATCATTAACTTCACACAGATTTTCCCACTGGTACATTTTCATCTTTAAATCACTTCTTGGTCTGCTGCCTTCATACATCTCCTCCTACATGTCTCTGTGTGAGTGCAGCTACAGCGTGCGCTCTCAGGACATTATTACCTGCAGTGTTCCCTCAGTGAGAACTGAACTAGGCAAAAGGACCTTCTCCTATTCCACTCCTGTTTCCTGGAACATCTTACAAAAAGATTTGAATCTCTCGACCTTGTCCTCTCTAAGTGTCTTTAAGAATCTGTTGGACACCTGGCAGGGACCAATGCAGACATGTTCCTGTTGTTAGTTTTCTACATTTGTCTTGAAATCTAGCTGTTTTTTGTTTTGTTACCTTTTCCTTTTAGCCATCCTATTTGTTAAAAAAAAAAAACAACTGTAGTATGCTTTTTTATAACTGTTCATTGTTGTTGCTGTTGTCCATTGTTGTCATCTTTCTTTGTTGAAATCAGGACTCTCTTGTAAATGAGTCCTCGAGGCTCAATGGGATTTACCTGTATAAATAAAGGTTGATTGAACATCTACACCACCAGAGCCACCTGCATCATGAAGGGCTCCACTCACCCAGCACACACACTTTTTGCCCCGCTCCCCTCAGGCAGAAGGTTGAGGAGCATTAAGTGTAGAACCACTAGACTGAGGAACAGCTTCTACCCTGAAGCTGTTACACTCATGAATCTCTAACCAGAATTATCACTGTAAAAAAAAAAAAGACAACAAAGAAAAATCACTGTAATGCCACTTTCTTCTTATTATTATTATTATTTCGGCTTTTCCCTCTTCAGGGGTCACCACAGCGAGTCATCCTCCTCCATCTCAGTCTGTTCTCTGCATCCTCTGTCCTCACTCCAACTACCTTCATGTCCTCTCTAACTGCATCCATACAGGTCCTTCTCAAAAAATGAGCATATTGTGATAAAGGTCATTATTTTCCATAATCTAATGATAAAAATGAAACTTTCATATATTTCAGATTCATTGCACACCAACTGAAATATTTCAGGTCTTTAATTGTTTTAATACTGATGATTATGGCATACAGCTCATGAAAACCCAAAATGCCTGTCCCAAAAAATTAGCATATTTCATCCCACCAATGAAAGACAAGTGTTTTTAATACAAAAAACGCCAACCTTCAAATAATCATGTTCAGTTATGCACTCAATACTTGGTCGGGAATCCTTTTGCATGAATGACTGCTTCAATGTGGCGTGGCATGGAGGCAATCAGCCTGTGGCACTACTGAGGTGGCCCTTTTCCACAATCCTCCTCAGGGTCCGGTCACCTCTTCTCGTTGTGCAGTGTTTTCTGCCACACTTTTCCCTTCCCACAGACTTCCCACTGAGGTGCCTTGATACAGCACTCTGGGAACAGCCTATTCGTTCAGCAATTTCTTTCTGTGTCTTACCCTCTTGCTTGAGGGTGTCAATGTTGGCCTTCTGGACAGCAGTCAGGTCGGCAGTCTTACCCATGATTGCGGTTTTGAGTAATGAACAAGGCTGGGAGTTTTTAAAAGCCTCAGGAATCTTTTGCAGGTGTTTAGAGTTACGTCGTTGATTCAGATGGTTAGGTTAATAGCTTGTTTAGAGAACCTTTTCATGATATGCTAATTTTTTGAGACAGGCATTTTGGGTTTTCATGAGCTGTATGCCATAATCATCAGTATTAAAAGAATTAAAGACCTGAAATATTTCAGTTGGTGTGCATTGAATCTGAAATATATGAAAGTTTAATTTTTATCATTACATTATGGAAAATAATGACCTTTATCACAATATGCTCATTTTTTTAGAAGGACCTGTAAATCTTCTCTTTGTCTTTTTCTTGGCAGCTGCATTTCTAACATCCTTCTACCAATATACCCATTGTCCCTCCTTTGACAGGTCCAAACCACTGTCCCTTCTCTGGACATGTCCAAACCACTGTCCCTCCTCTGGACATGTCCAAACCATCTCAGTGTGTCCTCTCTAACTTTATCTCCCAGTTGTTCAACCTGTGCTGTACCTCTGATGATCTCATTCCTAATCTTCTCCATCCTTGTCTCCCAAGGAGAAACTCAAATATTCATTTCTGTCACTTCCAGTTCTGTCTCCTGTCTTTGTGTCCATGTCTCTGTCTCCAGACCATACAACATAGCTGGTCTCATCACTGTCTTGTAAACTTTTTCTTTGACCTTTGCTGACACCTTTTTGTCACAAATCACTCCTGAAACTTTTCTCCATCCATTCCATCCTACCTGGACTCTCTTTTTCACTTCTTTACCACATTCCCCATTTCTCTGGACAGTGGACCCCAAGTACTTGAAGTCCTGCACCTTTGTGACCTTTGTTCCTTGTAGCCTCATTGTTCCACCGGCCTCCCTCTCATTCACACACATGTACTCTGTCTTACTATGGCTTACTTTCATTCCTCTTATTTCAAGTGCATACTCCACCTCTCCAAGTTCTCTTCCACCTGTTCTCACCACAGATCACAATGTCATCTGCAAACATCATAGTCCACGGGATTTCCTGCCTGACCTCATCTGTTAGTCGGTCCATCACCAGAACAAACAAGAAGGGGCTCAGAGCCGATCCTTGATGCACTCCCACCTCCACCTTGAAGCTATCTGTCACTCCTACAGCACATCTCACCACTGTCCTAATAAATGTCCTGTACCAGTCTAACATACTTCTCTGCCACTCCAGATTTCCTCATGCAATACCACACCTCCTCCTTTGGCACCCTGTCGTATGCTGTTTCTAAATCCACAAAGACACAATGGAGTTCTTTCTGAACCTCTCTGTACTTCTCCATCAGCATTCTCAAAGTAAAGATGACATCTGTGGTGCTCTTTCTTGGCATGAAACCATATTGCTGCTCACAGACAGTCACCTCTCGTCGAAGTTTTGCTTCCACAACTCTCTCCCAGATCTTCATAGTGTGGCTCATCAATTTATTTCCCCTGTAGTTGCTACAACTCTGTACATCACCCTTGTTCTTAAAAATGGGCACCAGCACACTTCTTCTCCATTCCTGAGGCATTTTCTCCTTATTGCCATTTCCAAACCTCCACTGGTCATCAGGTCCAACTGTCTTCCCCTTCTTCATTCTTTTCAGAGCTTTCCGGACTTCACCCTCACTAATCTTTCCCACTTCCTGGTCCACAGATTCTATGACCTCTACTCTTTTTTCTCTTTCATTCTTTTCATTAATTAGCTCCTCAAAGTACTCCTTCCAGCTTCCCGTCACGCTCTCCTCACTTGTTAGAGTATTATAATTCCTATTTTTAACAAGCTTAACCTGCTGCACATCCTTTTCAGCCTGATCCCTCTGTCTCGTCAGTCGGTACAAATCCTTCTCACCCTCTTTAGTGTCCAGCCTCCCATACAACTCATCATACTCCTTCCGCTTTGCCTTAGCTACCTCCCTCTTCGCTCTACGTCCCATCTGCTTATATTTTTTTCATTTTTTTTTTCATTTAGCCTTTATTTATCCAGGTTAGTCTCATTGAGCCGCGAGAACTCATTTTCAAGAGAGACCTGTTTTAGGGAGCACATGGTGGGGTTAAGGGCCTTGCTCATGGGCCCAGAGTGGGGCGAATGAGGGTGGGGATAAGTGTGGGTGTTTCATCTACCCCACCCACAATTTTTTGATGTTGTCGGGGCCGGGGCGTGAACCGGCGATCTTCGGATCACAGGCCCACCTCTCTAACCTCTGCGCCACCACTCCCCCTATATATTCCTGTCTCCTCTCTTCAGTCCTCTCACTGTCATATTTCTTCTCGGCTAACCTCTTTCTTTGACTAGCTTCCTGCACATACCATACATAGGGGCGGTTGTGGCTGAGTGGTTAGAGCAGTCATCCGCCAATGCAAGAGTTGGGGGTTCGAATCCACCATCAGTCACATGCCAAAGTGTCCATGGGCAAGATACTGAACCCCTCATCACCTCCGATGTGTGTACCATCGGTGTATGAATGTGATAAAGCACTGAGTAGTCTCTTTAGAATGATTTGTTCAATTAGCTTTGTAGTGATCTAGTAGATCACAATCATGTTACAGTCAATCTAATTAAAAATGTTTAATCAAGGTTGTTGTGTGAGGGGAATTCATGCTTTGGGTTCAGATTAACAGTTTACTGAGAGGCATATTCTGTACTTTTCAGGTTCTCTTGTACCACCAACACACCACACTATGATTTTTATCATAAATCGCTCCATCCTTTATTTTAGAGCCAGCTGTTTACAGAGTGAAGTCTTCTTTATGTTTCTGTCTGTTGCAGGTCTGGCTGGATGAAAGCGTTGAACTTTATGATTTTGCGAAGGTGCGACCACTCATCAGGAAGAAGCAAGTGAAGGTACAGAAACCCTGCAATGACCAAGGAACTGTTTATCATTAGATCTATTGCTGCCTCTTTAAGCAGCCAGACAGGCACAGTATGTTTCCTTCAGTATTAACTCTTAAAAGTAACTAGAGAAATTGCATTTCCTGCAAAACTGCCATGTGAATACTTAATGTTGAAGAACTTGCTGAGAAACAGCGGAAATTAGTTTTAAAGAATCATGCTGAAATGGAAGAACAAGTCTAAATTAGTGGAAGAAAGTAGAAAAAAAACATTTGCTGAATTACAAAGTTTGTTTTCTCAGTCATACAGGTATATAACAACAAAAAAGGTTGAATCATGTCATCTGGACTTCATTTTTTTTGTTAAAAAAGAAACGTTTCGCCCCTCATCCAAGAGGCTTCGTCAGTCTGAGGCCTAGCCATCTGGTATTACCCAGAAGCCACCCTGACTCTTGTGTTTCAAGCCTGCCTCAGATACCCCTGAAGTCTGGCCTTTTCACTAATGGTTTCATTAGTGAAAAGGCC
>NC_056506.1:2404025-2409122 GCF_014905685.2 Nematolebias whitei | reverse complement strand
GGCCTTTTCACTAATGAAACCATTAGTGAAAAGGCCAGACTTCAGGGGTATCTGAGGCAGGCTTGAAACACAAGAGTCAGGGTGGCTTCTGGGTAATACCAGATGGCTAGGCCTCAGACTGACGAAGCCTCTTGGATGAGGGGCGAAACGTTTCTTTTTTAACAAAAAAAAATGAAGTCCAGATGACATGATTCAACCTTATTTGCTGAATTAGGTTTAAATATGCAGAAAAATGAGAAAAGTAGCTAAAAAAAGGCTGAAATTAACAACAACAAAAAAATAAACAGCTGAAAAGTAGAAGGAAGCTTAAATTGCCTGAAGGAAGTGGAAAGAGCACATTTTCTGTCATGAACCTGTTTTGGATTCAGTATAAGCCAGACACAGGAGTGCACAAAGTTTTATCCAGGAGCTGCTGGATGGAGGAGTCGGATCAACAGTATCACCAGTTTCTCTCTGGCTGGGGGGATAGAGTCACCTGACATTTGCAGCGATGATGTCACTGGCAGTAGAGCAGAGCAGCTGTGGTATGTGGGGGGCAAGTTCAAAAGCAAGGTCCAGATAAAGAAGCAGGGGTCATACACGGGGAAACAGAGAGCAGAAGCCAGAGCCAAGTCGTGATCCGTAGTCATAGAAGGGGGGGGAGGCAGGGTCGTTACCGTGGTCTGAGAGCGAAGAGGCAGGCAAGGCGAAGAATCCGTTGTACAGGCGTGAGGTCGAAACAAGGACAGGTAATCCAGGCTGTGGTGTGAAAACAGGAACTATGAAGGTTTCAGAATCAGGCACCATGGAAGGTTTAATAATTTGGCAACGAGGAAGTGACTGGACCTTCAATATTGCAGATAACAGGTGCGTGGAATCAGGACTGATTGCTGTGGAGGAACAAGGGAGGCGTGGCATGGAGTGACAAGAGCAGGTTTGAGCTGAGAGAGGATAGGCAAAACAAAGCAGGGAAATAAACTATGGCAAGAGAACACAGAGCATGAAGGCAGGAGTATGGCAGGATGGGCAGAAACATGAGCAAATGGGGCATCACATTTTCACTGAATTAGGCAGGAAAAAGTTGAAATTAGTGTAGGGCTGCAACAACGAATCGATAAAATCGATAAAAATCGATGATTAAAAGCGTTGGCAACGAATTTGATTATCGATTCGTTGTGTCGTGCGATTATGCGTCTCTCACGGCGCTGCGGAGCCGTTTCGTTTTGTTCACCTGCAGTTCATTGTCAATGCTGACTGACTGAATAAAGTTTGAAAAAAAAACTGCAGCGCGAGTTGAACAGAGCGAGGGGGGAGGCAGAGCAGAGGCTGTTTTCAAAGGAAATTAAGTAAATTTTACAAATGACCGACGCAGCGAAAACTGTTCGACCCAAGTCCTCCAAAGAGTGGGAGAACTTCACAAAGATAAAACATGAGAAACATGCAGCTTTGAAAAGTGACGACACGACACGTGAGAACCACGGAGATAAAACGTAAACATGTGGGAGTCAAGAGGAGGAGGAAGGAGCTGCAGCTGATACATGTTTCACTCCCAACTCGTGTTGCAGGTGAGTCTCTACAATTTAACACATTGTTCTGTTTCAAGAGAGAAAATGTAACGTCAGTCTGTCTGGTAGATGAAGCTGCTTGTTTGTTTGTTTATCTGATTAATGACGGTGATAGAGAACGTGTTACTTTTTATTTTATTTAATTGGTACAAGCAGTGTTTAAATGTGATTTATAAATAAATCTAACACAAAGATAATAATTTAATGATTAAGCTTCAACTTTTAATTTGCTGGCAAAGTCTGAAGATACTGCAGGTATGGCAGGATGAATTGCATTTAAACAGGAATTACAGTCATTTATTACATCTACTCAAATGTGTGTAATTAAATATTTTACACACATTTAAAATTTACAATATAGATGATGTGATTGATAAAAACTTTTTTCCTGAAATTAAAGAGTGTGAGTATTACAATGAAGAAAAATTCAATGAAATTAAAATGTCTAAAGATGACTTCTCCATTATTCATATTAATAGTAGAAGTATAAACACTAATTTATCTAAAATAACAGATTATTTAAATCAGTTAAACAGAGCTTTCAGTATAATAGCAGTCTCAGAAACATGGCTAAATGAGGAAAATATAAAAAGTGTTAATATTGAAGGGTATGAACTTTATCATGTGAACAGAAACAATAAACGAGGTGGAGGCGTAGCTCTACTTGTAAATAAGGAAATTAAATGTAAAATAATCAATAAATTGTCAGTAGCTGTGGATAACATTATGGAAATGATTACAGTTGAAATATTAAACGAGACTTCCAAAAATATAATGATAAGTTGCGTATATCGATCACCTGATTCAAATATTGAATCATTCACCAATCACATCATGACAATATTGGAAAAAAGTTCTAATAACTCAGTTTTTTTGTGTGGAGATTTTAATATAGACCTGGGAAATAAAACAGACTCAAATAGTATCGGAACATTTATAAACTCAATGCACAGTTTAAATCTTTATCCATTGATTTCAAAACCCACAAGAATTACTGCCCATAGTGCTTCAATAATTGACAACATTTTTACAAATATAACAAATAAAGAACTTATGGGTGGCATTTTGATCACGGATGTCAGTGACCACCTACCAGTCTTCACTATCTATAAAAAAGATCAATATGATGTGAAAGTAGATAAAATTATGGAAAAAATAATAAACACATCAAAGAAAGCTCTAGATAAACTAAAAGAAGATTTAACAAAACAAACTTGGAAGGATGTATATGTTGATGATGTAAACAAAGCATATGATGTATTTATGAATATTTTAGGAGCTTTATATGAAAAAAATTGTGTACAAGAAAATTACACAAAGAAACGTGTTGATGACAAACCGTGGATGACCAAAGGGTTAAGAAATGCTTGTAAAAAAATAACTACTTATACTCAAACTTTCTGAAATTAAGAACAAACGAAGCAGAACAGAGATATAAAAATTATAAAAATAAATTGGGAGGGATTATAAGAAAGCATAAAAAGAAATATTACAGTGAATTATTAGACAAAAGTAATGGAAATATGAGGGCAACATGGCAAATAATGAACAGTGTTCTGAATAATCATAAAACAAAATTGAGCATTCCACAATATTTTGTAAAAGATGACAAAGACATTTATGACCAAAATGAAATCGTAAATGGATTCAATGAACATTTTGTGAATATTGGCCCAAGTCTGGCAGCAAAAATCCCAAATATAGATAAAAATGTAAACCATACGGTTACAGATCACACAAACAGTTTTTTTCTTGGGGGAACTGATAAAGAAGAAATTATGACTATCGTAAAACATCTTGCAGATAAAAAATCAAAAGACTGGATGGACATGGATATGATGCTGGTAAAGAATATTATGAGTTATGTTATTGAGCCATTTACATATATATGTAATTTATCATTTTCAACAGGGGTATTTCCAAATAACATGAAAATAGCCAAGGTAATACCATTATATAAGAGTGGAGAGAAACGTGTGTTTAATAATTACAGGCCAATATTGTTGTTGCCACAATTTTCAAAGATTTTAGAGAAATTATTTGTCACTAGATTAGATGAATTTATCAATAAGCAAAATATATTAAGTAATAGTCAATATGGGTTTAGACCTAAAAATTCTACGTCAATGGCACTCATGGATTTAATGGAACAGATAACGACTGCTGTGGATCAAAAAATATATTGTATTAGTTTTTATGTTGATCTAAAGAAAGCATTTGATACTATTGATCACAATATTCTTCTCAAAAAACTAAATAAATATGGTATTAGAGGGCATGCATTGCAGTGGGTATCTAGTTATCTAGAAAAAAGGAAACAATTTGTTCAAATAAATGATGTAAAATCTGAACTCTGTAATATTACATGTGGAGTGCCTCAAGGCTCAATACTTGGACCTAAGCTATTTATTTTATATGTGAATGACCTGGTAAATGTGACTGGATTTTTTAAATGTATTTTGTTTGCAGATGATACTACTTTTCTTTGTGTGGGTGAAAATGTTGTGCAAATGCTGAAGATGGCACAAACAGAATTTGTGAAAATACAAAATTGGTTTCAACTAAACAAATTATCTTTAAATGTAGATAAAACAAATTATATGATTTTTAGTAACAACAAGAAAGTGCTTGATACTCCATTTAGAGTCGATGGAATTGAAATGAATAGAGTCAATGAGGTGAAATTTCTGGGTGTCATCATTGATGAAAAACTAACATGGAGATCACACATAAAAACCTTAAGAACTAAAATAGCTAAATCGATTGCAGTAATGTACAAAGTTAGAGAGTTATTCAATGATAAAGCAATGTTTCTATTGTATAATGCCATTATTGTTCCACATTTAATTTACTGTATTGAAGTCTGGGGTAAAGCATGTAAAACAATTACAAATCCAATTTTTATTTTACAGAAAAGAGCTATAAGAATTATTACCAGAAAAGATTATAACCATCCGTCAAATATATAGTTTCATCAGCTAAAGATATTAAAATTTTATGACTTGGTTGATTACAATATCTTACTGTTTATGTATGGGGCCAACAAAAACATACTACCTACTAACATTCAAGGGAAATTTGTTAAAAGAGAAAGTAATTATTATCTTAAGGGGATGGAGATGTTTGTGAAGCCGTGGTGTCGCACCAGTCTGAAGATGTGATCCACTAGATCTCAGGGTATTAGATTGTGGAATGATCTGGAGGTTGATATTAAAAATGCCAAAACTATGTACATATTCAAGATGATAAAAATTTGTTTTTTAAAAAATATTAAGTATAATGTGAGTTCATAAAAATTGTTTACAGTTGATCTTATATTTTAGCTAAGTTTTTTTTATTATTTTTTATTTTTTTATTAATTCATCTTGCTTTTGTATAGTAATTTTGTTTGGAATATATTTTGGGGACAAGGGGCAGATTTTATAAGAACTCATTCTTCTTCTGCTGCCTTTCATTTTATTTCTGCGATTGTATATAATTTTTTCTTTTCTTTAAATTGTATTATATTTGTTGTTTGGATGAAATGAAATGAATAAATAAAACATACATACAT
>NC_056506.1:2390675-2403925 GCF_014905685.2 Nematolebias whitei | reverse complement strand
TTTTTTTTTAACAAATAGGATGGCTAAAAGGAAAAGGTAACAAAACAAAAAACAGCTAGATTCCAAGACAAATGTAGAAAACTAAAAACAGGAACATGTCAGCATTGGTCCCTGCCAGGTGTCCAACAGATTCTTAAAGACACTTAGAGAGGTCAAGGTCGAGAGCTTCAAATCTTTTTGTAAGATGTTCCAGGAAACAGGAGCGGAATAGGAGAAGGCCCTTTTGTCTAGTTCAGTCCTCATTGAGGGAACACTGCATGTAATAATGTCCTGAGAGCGCACTCCGTAGCTGCACTCACGCAGAGACATGTAGGAGGAGATGTATGAAGGCAACAGACCAAGAAGTGATTTAAAGATGAAAATGTACCAATGAGAGAGTCTGCGTGAAGTTAATGATGTCCAGTTAACCAGTGAATACTGGGTGCAGTGGTGGGTACGATAATCACAGCCAGTTATGAATCTTAGTGCACCATGATAGACAGCATCCAACATCTGCAGGGTTCTTGTAGGAGCGTTCATGTAAATAATGTCACCATAATCAATTGAGTGAAGGAAAGTCACATATACAAGGCGTTTTCTAGCATTCAGGGTTAGACAGGATCTGTTTCTGAAAAAGAAACCCAGTTTAACTTTCAGTTTCTTTACCAAGTTTTCCACATGGAGCTTAAAAGAGAGATGTGAGTCGACCAAGATACCCAAATATTTATAGGAATCAACAAACTCAATGGGGACACCATTTGAGGATAAAATCGGAGGAAGAACTGCTGGGACCAACTTCCTATTTGAAAAAAGCATCCCTTTGGTTTTGTCGGCATTTAGGAGAAGTTTGAGGCAAAACAAATCAGTCTGGATGATGTTGAATGCAGATTTAAAAAGCTGGAAAGCCTTAGCAACAGTTTTAGCTTGACAATAAACAACTGTGTTGTCAGCATAGAAATGTGTGGATGCATTAGGGATGTTTTTGCCTACATTATGTATGTAGATTGTAATGAGGGTGGGTCCTAAGACTGAGCCTTGTGGTACACCATTGTTTTTTTGTTTTTTTTCATTTAGCCTTTATTTATCCAGGTAGTCTCATTGAGCCACGAGAACTCATTTTCAAGAGAGACCTGTTTTAGGGAGCAGATGGGGGTTAAGGGCCTTGCTCATGGGCCCAGAGTGGGGCGAATGAGGGTGGGAGCAAGTGTGGGTACTTCACCTACCCCACCCACATTTTTTTTTTTGATGTTGTCGGTACCGGGGCGTGAACCGGCAATCTTCTGATCATAGGCCCACCTCCTCTAACCTCTGCGCCACCACTCCCCATTGTTGACTGTTAAATAACTGGAGGAAGTACCATTATGTTGAACACATTGCCTCCGGTCTGAAAGATAGTTAGAGAACCAACCAATAGTGTGTTCTGAGAAACCAATTTCTGAGAGTTTATGACACAAGATGTTATGATCCACAGTGTCAAAAGCTTTAGACAGGTCTAAGAAAAGTGCAGCACAGTAATCCTTAGCATCCAGTGCTTCAACAACATCATTAAGAACCTTCAGTGAAGCAGTGGTTGTGCTGTGTTGTTTCCTGAAACCAGATTGATGTGGAGGTAAGATGTTAAATGAGTCCAGGTAATTTTTGATTTGAGAGTTTATCAGTTTTTTTAGAACCTTGGCTAAAATGCAGAGTTTAGAGATTGGTCGATAGTTGTTCAGTGAGGTGGGGTCACCTCCCTTCAGCAAAGAAGAACAAAGGCTGTTTTCCAAGTGTCTGGGATGGAGTTTTGTCTTATGGAGAGATTGAAGATGTGGGTCATAGGGACTGTGATGATGTGAGCAGCCAGCCTTAAGAAATAAGGTGGAAGTTCATCTGGACCTGCAGATTTTTTAGGGTCAAGATCTTTTAACAGTTTATTGACCTCATTGACTGAGAATGGAGAAAAAGAGAAGCTGTGATTAAATGAGGATTGACTTGTAGGAGGGATTTGATTTGTAGAAGTTTGGTTATTAAGTGAAGTGGCTGATTTTCCATTAGTAACTGTGTCAAATAAAGAACTAGAAGCAACAAAATGTTTGTTGAAACAGTTCAGGATCTCATGCTTATTTGACACAGGAACAGAGTTAATGAGAAGTTGTGATGGGAGGTCAGATGATTGGGGTGTGCCTGAGAGAGATTTGATGGTTTTCCAGAATCTGTTAGGGTCATTTAGATTTTTGGAGGTCTGAAATAAGAAATAGTTGCATTTTGCTGCTTTAATAGCAGTTGTGCATTTATTCCTCATCTGTTGAAAACTCAACCAATCAGTATCTGAGCCAGATTTTCTCGCTGCAGCCCAAAGATGATCTCTCCTGTGCAGGAGGTCAGCTAGCTCTGGAGTAAACCAGGGGCTGTCTCGTCCCTTTATTCTGAACTGACGAAAAGGAGCATGTATGTTCGGGAAATAAATGAAATTATTATGGAAATAGTTCCAAGCAGAGTTCACGTCATCAGTTAACAGAATACGATGCCAGTCAAAGTGAGACAGATCCCAGAGGAATGACTGTTCACAAAAACGTTTCAAATCCCCTTTTTGAATTAATCTGGGCTTAGAAGGTGGAAGTTTAATATCTCTCAAAGCCGCTGTCACACAGTGATCACTCAAAAGATCAGCAAATACACCTGTACCAGGGAATTTGTGAGGCATATTAGTTAGAAACAGGTCTAAGATGGAGGAATTTTCAGGATGGTTTTTATTTAATCTAGTGGGAGAATTTATCAGTTGGGTTAAATTAAAAGACAAGCAACATTCCTTGAATTTGTCACAGAGGGGGGTCGACTTACACCAATCAATGTTGAGATCTCCAGCCAAAAAGATCTCTGTGAATTTTAAATTACCAAGGAATTCCTACATGGCAATTAATGCCTCAGGTGAAGCTGTGGGGGGGCGATAGCAGCAGACTACAGTTAAAACCTGGCCTCCATTCAAGGTGATATTTGCAGATAAGGCTTCAAACTGGTTTGGAATTGTTTTGGAAGTCACAAGACTAGAAACCAGAGAATCTCTAATGTAAATAATGACTCCACCCCCCCTTTTTTGACGATCACAGCGGTAGATGTTACATCCATTGATTGCCACGTCATTATTCATTACAGATTTGTTGAGCCAGGATTCAGAAATAAAGATAACATCTGTCCCAGAAGAACTAACCAGGATTTTCAAAGCATCCAGTTTTTTCAGAAGGCTACGAGCGTTTACATGCAGAAAATGAAGCCCAGAGGCGTTTTTAAAGTCATTTGGTGTGCTGTAATTAGTGGGGGGTCCAGGGTTGGGCTGAATCCCTGAGAGCAGTAACAACATTATTATCAGACATTTTCTTGAGTTTTTTGTGACTGATGTGTAATTACAGGAGTTAACAGTGTGACAATTATCCCCCATAATCGAACCATGAGAAACATTAATGAAGACGTGATCATTCAGAACCCAAAAACAGTGAAAGTTGCAGTGATGGACAGATTCAGGTGTATTAACAAGATTCAGTGACTCCAGATAATCTGAGAACTGAAAATAGTGACAGTAATATGAATGATGCAGAAAAGTTTCAGACCATAAAACGCCACAGTTCAAATGGGCAAACAAATCCGACGAGTTGGCCCAACTGCAGTTTGAGTTGGGCTGAGGGAGGCTCCGGCCCCCCAGTGAAGAAGGATGGATGTATAGATGGATGCTCCCATTGGAAACAGATGCTGGGTCCAGAATCAACAGGCCGAAACAGAAACAGATAATTCGTAGCAAATAGCAGAGCGAGCTGCCAGAAATCCTCCTGAAGTGAAAGGCATGATCCAAGCTTGTTTCAGATCAACAGGGGCCAACAACGTGATCCGGAATAAAATTAATTATTATCCAGGTGAGTTTGGATGGAGGCCTGTAGCAGCTCCGATACAAACTCCGAACTTCTCTCGAGCACCACGCAGACCCACTCCTTTACTCTGCTCCTCCGCTTCTCAGCACCCGACAGCACGGGGCACCCCCAGTGAAAAAATGAGACTGACCGGAGAGGCTGAGGCTGAAGTCGGCAACTGGTCCGGTCCGGTTCTGCTCCAGTTCGGCTCCGGCGCTCCAAGCACGAGAGACGAAAAGGCTGAAGATATCCCTGGCCCGGTTCTGCTCCGGTCTGGCGGCCCAGTCCGGCGGCGCAGTTCTGCTCCGGTCCGGCGGCCCAGTTCAGCGGCCCAGTCCGGCGGCCCAGTTCGGCGGCCCGGTCCGGCGGCGCGGTTCTGCTCCGGTCCGGCGGCGCTTCAAAGCACCGGAGCGTCTCCTCCAGGTGAACACAACGACTCCACGGAGGTGGACAATCCTTCGGTGAAAGTAACGGGCTGCTCACTGAAGCTGAGACCGGCTCTGTTGAAGACGAAATCCCCCACAGCCACCTCGGTTCGGTTCTGGTCCAATTCGAGGGACACAAGTACACTTCCCCCATACCTATGGAGACACCACGAGGGCCAGTCCAGCTGAAAACGAGCGAAATACCACCCGGCGATATTTGTCGGAACCAGGTAGAACCACAAAGGACCAGATAAGAGTTCGTTGAGGTCCAGAGAGAGAGAGAAAAAACACCGGACCTTCGTGCGTCGACTCCCCAGCTCGAGGGGTCACCTGGCCGGCAGGGTGCGCTCAGAGTGACCGATGGGGGGGGAGTGGCCGATCGGTCCTGGGCCAAAATATATATATATTTTTTTGGACGGTCCCGTCCGGCTCTCTGAGTCACTGAACACCGAATTCGGTTGGAAGGAGGACCAGCTTTAGTTCGGTTCAAAAGACGGGTCAGTTTGATGATAAAAGACTGCAGAGAAGCCGGAGGGAGCTGCTGTCCATCAGCTCGCCGGAAGTGATGTGTATACAATGAGCTCGCCGGAAGTGAAGTGTATACACTGAAAAATAACACCAAGATTTTTAACATTAGAGCTGGAGGAAAGATTAATGCCTTCTAAGGAGGGAGAACGACTGAAAAATTCATTCCAAAAACCCTGAATAGACCTTACCAGGGAGGCTTAAGAGCGTGATCCCCCTGTAGTTTGAACACAATCTACGGTCCCCCTTTTTGAATAGGGGGACCACCACCCCGGTCTGCCAATCCAGGGGAACTTCCCCCAATGTCCACGCAATATTTCAGAGTCGCATAAGCCAATACAACCCTACAACATCCAGAGCCTTAATGAACTCCGGGCGAATCTCATCCACCCCTGGGGCCCTGCCACCGAGGAGCTTTTTAACCACCTCGGTGACCTCAGCACCAGAGATTGGAGGGCCCGACCCAGAGTCCCCAGGCTCCGCTTCCACAGTGGAAGACGTGCTGGTGGGATTGAAGAGGTCTTCAAAGTATTCTGTCCACCGACCCACGATATCCCGAGTTGAGGTCAGCAGCACACCACTCCCTCTATAAACAGTGTTGGTGGCGTACCGCTTTCCCCCCCCCGAGATGACAGATGGTGGACTAGAATCGCCCCAAAGCCGTGCGAAAGTCATTCTCCATGGCCTCTCCAAACTACTCCCATGCCCGAGTTTTTGCCTCAGCGACCACCTGAGCTGTATGTTGCTTGAACTGCCGGTACCCATCAGCTGCTTCAGGGGTCCCACAGGCCAAAAAGGCCTGATAGGACTTCTTCTTCAGCCTGACAGCATCCTTCACTGACGGTGTCCACCACCGGGTTCGAGGGTTGCTGCCACTACAGGCACCAACAACCTTGCGGCCGCAGTTCCGGTAAGCCGCCTCGACAATAGCAGCACAGAACATGGCCCACTCGGACTCAATGTCCCCCACCTCCCCCGGAACATGTTCGAAGTTCTCCCGGAGGTGGAAGTTAAAACTCCATCTCACAGGAGACTCTGCCAGATGTTCCCACACACAACATGTTTGGGTCTGCCAGGTTTGACCGGCATCTTTCCCCATCATCGGAGCCAACTCACCACCAGGTAGTGATCAGTGGACAGCTCTGCCCCTCTCTTCACCCGAGTGTCCAAGACATGTGACCGCAGATCAGATGAGACGGCGACAAATTCGATCATCGAACCGTGGCCTAGGGTGTCCTGGTGCCAAGAGCACATATGGACACCCTTATGCTTGAACATGGTGTTCGTTATTGACAATCCATGACGAACACAGAAGTCCAACAACCGAACATAACTCGGGTTCAGATCAGGAGGGCCATTCCTCCCAACCACACCCCTCCAGGTCTCACTGTCATTGCCCACGTGAGCATTGAAATCCCCCAGCAGAACAAGGGAGTCCCCAGGAGGTGCACTTTCCAGTACCCCCTCCAAGGACTCCAAAAAGGGTGGATAATCTGAACTGCCGTTTGGTGCATATGCACAAACGACAGTCAGAACCTGTCCCCCCACACGTAGGTGGAGGGAGGCCACCCTCTCATTCACTGGGGTGAACCCCAACACACAGGCACCAAGATGGGGGGCAATAAGTGTGCCCACTCCTGCTCGACGCCTCTCACCAGGGGCAACTCCAGAGTGGAAGAGTGTCCAGCCCCTCTCAAGGAAACTGGTTCCAAAGCCAGAGCCATGCTTAGAGGTGAGTCCGACTATTTCTAGCCAGAACTTCTCAACCTCACACACCAACTCAGGCTCCTTCCCCACCAGTGAGGTGACATTCCACGTCCCAATAGCCAGCTTCTGTAGCCGAGGATCAGACCGCCAGGGTCCCCGCCCTCGGCCACCACCCATCCCACATTGCACCCGACCCCTTTGGCCCCTCCCACAGGTGGTGAGCCCATGGGAAGGGGGACCCACGTCTCCTCTTCGGGCTGTGCCCGGCCGAGCTCCATGGGTAAAAGCCCGGCCACCAGGTGCTCGCCCGCGTGCCCCACCTCCAGGCCTGGCTCCAGAGTGGTGCCCCGGTGACCCACGTCTGGGCGACGGAACATCAAGTCCATTTATTTTACGCATCATAGTGGTCTTTGTTGCATTATATGTTTTTGAAAATGGAAATCTGAGGCCTCCTCCTCTGTTAAGAGATGGCTTTTCTCTTTTTACATAAAATGCTTCTTTCACCCCCTCTCAAACCATCTGTGTTCTCGGTCCAAAATGTGCACATTTTGGTCTTCAAAAGAGTGTCCCTTATCTGTGAGGTAGAGGTGAACAGCTGAATCTTGTCCTGAAGAGCTGGCTCTCCTGTGTTGAGCCATGCGTCTGTGAAGAGGCTGTTTAGTTTCTCCAATGTAGAGGTCTGGAAAGTCCTCGCTGCATTGGACCACATACACTACACCACTCTGTTTGTGTATGGGTGTTTTGTCCTTAGGGTGGACCAGCCTCTGTCTGAGAGTCCTGCTGGGTTTGAAATGTACTGGGATCTTGTGTTTGTTGAAAATCCTTCTGAATTTCTCTGATACTCCAGCAACATAAGGGATGACAATGTTTTTCCATCTGTTGTTCTCCTTTTTCTGTTTAATAGTGTGTTTCGTAGATTTCCTCGCTGACTTAACAAAAGCCCAGTTAGGATATCCATATGTTTGAAGAACATCTTGGATGTGTTTCTGTTCCTTTTCCTTCCCTTCTGTCTTTGTGGGGATGCGTACGGCCTGATGCTGTAAAGTTCTGATGACAGAGAGTTTGTGTTCCAGTGGATGGTGGGAGTCAAACAGAAGATACTGGTCTGTGTGGGTTGGTTTTCTGTAAACTTGAATGTTGAGTGTATCGAGTATTGAAATAACCCATTATGATGATTTTATCAGTATTTAATAGTAAGTCAGTTAATAATTCTGAGAATTCAGACAAAAACTGAGAGTAAGCGCCTTGTGGACGATATATAACAACTAGTAAAAGTGGCTTTTCTAATTTCCATTTTTGATGAGAAAGACTGAGGGACAGCGATTCAAAAGAATCATAACTAATAACTGGTTTGGCATTAATCAATAATCCTGACTGAAAAGTAGAAGCTACTCCTCCACCTCGGCCAGTTGTTCTAGGAACATGAAAATTTAAATAATTAACAGGAGTGGATTCATTTATACTAACAAAATCCTCCTGTTGTAGTCAAGTTTCTGTCAGACAGAATAAATCAATATGATGATCAGTTATCAGTTCATTAACTAACAGGGATTTAGAGGAAAGAGATCTAATGTTCAATAATCCACATTTAATGATTTTATGATTTTGCTCTGGTAAAGTAACTGTGTTTATTTTAATCAGATTTTTATGGTTTATATTTTTAGAGCTGATTTTTAGTTTATTTAATTTGAGCTGTGGGCGAGTTGACACTGTTTCAATGTGGGTGTGGGTGGGTAACAGAGGAGAAGCTGCAGAGAGGTGTGGAGGACTACAACTCTGCTTCCTGGACTGGACCCTGGGTTGTCAATAATTTGGGGGATAAACAAAATCAGCCATATTTCTAGAAAGAAGAGCAGCTCTGTCCAAAGTGGGATGGATGCCATCTCTCCACATCAGACCAGGTTTTCCCCAGAAAGAACTCCAGTTATCTATGTAGCCCACGTCGTTGTCAGAACACCACCTGGACACCCAGCGGTTAAATGACGACATACGGCTAAACATGTCATCACTGGTCAGGTTGGGGAGGGGGCCGGAGAAAACTACGGAGGCCAACATGGTTTTAGCCAAATCACACACCGAAGCAACATTAATTTTAGTGACCAGGCAGGTCCGCACACTCCTCATAGCCTGCGATGCTGCCTTCAGGTCAGGTGACAGAGCTCTCTACCGAGCCGCTCGAGCCAACCTGAATCAGGGAATTAAAACAGCAAAGGCTGACTATAAAAGGCGTATAGAGTCCCTTCTGTCCAGTAACAACTCACGAGAGGTGTGGAAGGACATAAAAAAACATCACAAACTATAGAGGATGTGAGGTGACAACAGAAGACCTGAGTGTATCACTAGCAGAGGAGCTAAACTGCTTCTTTGAACACTTTGAAGCACCACAGCAGCACTCTTCTGATCCAGCCCTGCCCCCACACCCACCCGGTTACTACACCACTCCACTCACTATACAGGAGCATGATGTTAGATGGTCACTCATAGCAGTGATCCCCAGGAAAGCTACTGGCCCAGATGGAGTACTGGCAGGGTGCTCAGAGCATGTGCCCTCCAGCTCGCCCCCACCTTCACCAGAATTTTCAATCTCCCTGGCCCAGGCAGTCATCCCTCCCCGCTTAAAATCTACAACTATCATCCCAGTACCAAAAACGCCTACCATCACCAGCCTGAATGATTACCGACCGGTGGCTCTCACTCCGGTAATCATGAAGTGCTTCGAAAGACTGGTTCTCCAGCACATCAAGAACTATCTCCCTCCGAACTTTGACCCCTACCAGTTTGCATATCGCACTAACAGGTCCACAGAGGATGCTATTGCAGTAGGTATAATAATAATAATAATAATAATAATAATAATAATAATAATAATAATAATAATAATAATAATAATAATAATAATAATAGGCAGCACAGTGGCACAACTGGTAGAGCTGCTGCCTCTCAGCGAGCAGGTCCTTGGTTCAAACCCCGGTCCAGGGGCCTTTCTGGGTGGAGTTTGCATTTTTTGTCAGTGCATGCTTGGGTTTTCTCTGGGTGCTCCGGTTTCCTCCCACAGACCAAAAACATGCATGTTAGGCTGATTGGTAACTCTAAATTGTCCCTAGGTGTGAGTGAGAGAGTGAATGGTTGTTTGTCTCGTTTGTCTCTATGTGTCCCTGTGATGGACTTGCGACCCATCCAGGGTGTACCCCGCCCCTCGCACAGTGATTGCTGGACATGGGCACCGGCGACCCCCGTGACCCAAAATGAAATAAGTGGGTAAAGATAATGGATGGATGGACAATAATAATAATGAATTTAATTTGTAACGCACTTTTCATTAACAAAAATCTCAAAATGCTACAGAGTGCAACTAAAATCAATAATAAAATCAACTAAAATCAGTGATACAATCATGTGGAGGCAGAATAGGCTTGCTTAAAAAGAAAAGTCTTTAAGCCTTTTTTAAAGTCACTCATTGATTGTGGAACTCTCAGATATTCAGGGAGGGAGTTCCAGAGGCGGGGGGCAGTCACACAGAATGCTTGATCTCTCATGGTCCTTAATTTAGTTCGTGGAAGGTGGAGGAGATTACTGTTCTGTTCTTCACGCTGCGCTGAGCCACCTGGAACAACAGCACAGCTACGTTCGAATGCTCTTTGTGGATTACAGCTCGGCCTTTAATACATTCTCACTCCGTATGAACGAGTATGAACGAAAACAACTTTTGGATCTTTGACTTTGTGGCACCAATGTCACTTATTTTGAACAATATGAGCGTAACTCTGGACCCCCCCCCCCCCCCCCCCGTCCCCCCGCTGCTGGCGGACGTGCCTGCTTACCTGCAGCGAGGTGCACACCTGCCTCCCCGGAGACATTGCTCCAGACGCCGTGGAAAACGCGCTGGCCTGCTGGTGAAACTTAAAGCCCTGCTTGATGCCTCTGAATCATCCTCTCCAGGTGATGGTGAGCGTTTCCACCTCTGCTCCTGGCGCTGTGCAGATCCTGTGGCGCAATGTCTTGTCCCGCTGTCGGGGTCTCATCATCACATTGGGCCCGTGCGCGACTGTGTTTCCTGCCGGAGGCGCGCGTCTAACTCTGCAAATCTGAGGCCGCTGGACTGGACACTGCAATCATCTCCTCCTGTGGTGGATTCTACGAGGATGGCCCTGATAAATGCCAGATCGCTGGCTAATAAAACTTTTATTTTGAATGACTTTTTCTGCTGCAACCGACTGGACTTTCTTTTCATCACTGAGACTTGGATCTGCCCTGGTGAGTTCAGTGTTTTTCTGGAATTACTGCCTCCAGATTGTTCTTTTTTCAATGTTCCAAGGACAACTGGTCGTGGTGGAGGATTATTGGCTGTTTTTAAGAAACATTTGCACTGCAGACAGCTCCATGGTTCAGCTAGTTATTCGAGTTTTGAACTGCTCTGTTGTGAGCTGGGCCGCTCCAACCCAGTTCTGTGTGCTATTTTTTACAGACCCCCCGATACCATAAACTGTTTTTAAACGAAATATCTGACTTTCTAACTGGTATTCTGCTCCAATATGATCGGGTTTTGGTTTTAGGAGACTTTAATATCCATGTGAGCTGCCCTGATAAACCATTAGCTCAGGACTTTCTAGACCTCATCCAGTCCTTTAACTTTGTTCAGAGTGTTGTTGGTCCGACTCACCAGCAGGGCCACACTCTTGACTTAGTTTTAACGCATGGTTTGTCTGTTTCTGATTTAGAAATTGGTGACACTGTTTGTTCCGACCACAAACCAGTTTTATTCAAAACCTCTTTGATTTGTGAACCTGCACCTCCCCCCACACCCAAGCCCTGTAGGATTTTTAACCCTTCCACCGCCAAACTCTTCTCTTCCATCTTTGCTGGTAATTCTGTTTCAGACTCTGAACTCTCTGCAGGTCTTACTACAAAGGAGTTGCTTTCTCAGCATCAGGAGGCGTGTGTACAGATCCTGGACTCAGTCTCCCCGTTAAAGCTCAGGAATCGAAAATGCACGCCCCACCCTTGGGCAAATGAGACCATACGAGGGGCAAGACGCTTGTGCAGAAGAGCTGAACGTCGATGGAAAAAAGATAAACTTCAGGTGTCTTTTGAGACGTTAAAAACATGTTGGAAAGCCTATCAGACCACCGTTAAACAGGAGAATAACAAATATTTCTCAAAAAAAATCAACTCAAACAGTCACAACCCCCACGTTCTTTTCAACACCATTAACACCATTCTAAACGTGCCTCAGTCTGACACCAATGAGGCCTCTGTCGACACCTGTAATAAGTTTGTCAGGCATTTTGTTGAAAAGGTTGAGTCGATTAGGTCATCAATTCCACACTCCACAGCCGACCCTTCAGTTCTTGTCCCCTGCTCAGCAGTCTTCAGTCACTTTGACCCCATCTCACTCTCATTTTTAAATGAGGTCGTTGGTCACATGAAGCCCTCAGGTTCCCCTGCTGATCCCATCCCTGCTGCATTTTTTAAACAGTTTCTACCGTCAACTGGACCCTCTGTTCTTGCCATTATTAACAGCAGTTTGGCTACAGGTGTGGTCCCCGATGTTTTAAAACATGCAGTGGTAACTCCATTAATTAAAAAACCCGGGCTTGACCCTACAGCTTGTTCAAACTTCAGGCCAATCTCAAAACTTCCATTTCTTTCTAAAATCTTGGAGAAAATAATTTTTAGTCAACTAACCAAGTTTTTGAATGTAAATGGAATTTTTGAGATTTTTCAGTCAGGATTTAAACAACTGCACAGCAGCGAGACAGCTTTAGTAAGGGTCTGTAATGATATTCTGCTAGCAAATGACTGGTCAGTCTGTGATCCTGGTACTCCTTGATCTTACCGCTGCATTTGACACTGTTGATCACAGCATCCTTATGTCACGGCTAGAACACTGGGTTGGGATTACAGGGGTGGCACTAGAATGGTTCCGTTCGTATCTGGGTGACAGGAGTTTCTGTGTTAACTTTGACAATCATTTTTCTGCTTCTGTCCCTCTTTCCTGTGGGGTCCCACAAGGCTCCATTCTTGGACCCCTTCTGTTCTCATTGTATCTTCTCCCCTTGGGGTCAATCCTGAGGAAACTTGGTATTTTGTTTCACTGTTACGTCGATGATTCTCAGATCTATCTGCCTTTAAAACCAAACACTTCCTGCTCCATCCACCATTTGCTAAAATGTCTTGATGACATCAAGACTTGGACGGCTGCAAACTTCTTGAGTTTTAATGATCAGAAGACTGAGGTCATTGTGTTTAACCCAAGCTCTACCACTGTCACTGATCCTGTAAACCTGCACTCCCTTCAGCCACATCTAAAGCAGTCGGTTACCAATCTTGGGGTAGTGCTAGACTCGGACTTTAAGTTTAATAAACAGATCAACTCTGTTCTACGAAAAAGCTTCTTTCAGCTAAGGCAGATAGCAAAGCTTAAGTCCGTTCTGTCCAGATCCGACCTTGAAAAACTAGTCCATGCATTTATTACAACCCGGCTGGACTACTGTAACTCACTTTATGTTGGGATTAGTCAGGCTTCACTTTCACGTCTCCAGCTCGTACAAAATGCTTCAGCTCGGCTACTAACAGGAACTCACAGGTTTGAGCACAGTACTCCGGTTCTGTCCTCTCTTCACTGGCTTCCTGTACGTGTCAGAGTTGATTTTAAAATTCTCCTGCTGACATTCAAGTGCATTAACGGCCTCGCACCATCATACCTCTCTGACCTTCTTCATCCTTATGCTCCTTC
>NC_056506.1:2389049-2390575 GCF_014905685.2 Nematolebias whitei | reverse complement strand
TGAGAGACGAAACGTTTCTACATTTTTTTGTTGATTTGCTTTGTTTTGTTTTTTTGAATGTCCAGAGGACCAGATTTAACTTTTTTAGATTTTTCTACCTGGATTATTGAGCATGCATCAGGGCAAACAAATATTGTTTTAGCTTGAGTGTGTAAGTCTGTCTGTTAGTAAAATATCTCAGGACCTACTGGACAAATTTTAACGAAACTTGCAGCAACAGTCATTGATGAACATTTTGCTCATCTTGCTAGTTGGGATAACTGAATGAAAATTTAACTGAATCCTAAATGTTCCTTATTTCATGAGTATTTCTTAAAATTATTTCACAAATAAAAACCTCAAACCATATGTGGACATTGAGATTTTCCAGCTGGAAATCTTTCATTTTTGCTAGCAGCGCAGAGAAAGTAGTAATAAATTGACTTTTCAGATCAAAATCATCATTAGTTGTTGATATTGTTCAGAGAAGAGCTTCAGAGTATTCTTTAGGGTCATGTTTCAGTTTAGTCAACAATTCATAGAATCTCAACATTTTGCATCTTCAGCCTCGGTTCCATATGACCATGTGATGGGACGTGTGTGATTCTGCTTTAAATCAAAGGCTCTGTGACTTCAGCATGCAGCATAAATAAGAATAAAAGCATCCTGTTTTTGTGATGCTTCTTTTCTCTGAACTCCTAAAAGAAACTGCAGGACTCCCTTCCTGACGTGAGCCATCGTCACGTGGTTCTGATGGTTTAAAGCAACCGTGTCATTACGCTCAGAACTTTCCAGAATCCTCTGATCAAACATGGATTAATATTTGCTGACACCAATTTTAGTCACACCACAAGATCTACAAGAAGCATGCACCTCATGAAGAGAATATGACACACACACACACACACACACACACACACACAATGTAGTAAATTTAATGAGCAGGTTTGCTGATTTGTGTGTGTGCGTGCGTGCGTGCGTGCATGTGTGTGTGTGTGCAGTCCTTTCAAACCCTGAAGTTCTGCAGCTGGTCTGGAAGAGTTTCCTTGCAGAGACGTGATTGGACGGTGAGAGCTCCAGGAGGTGGAGGAGAAGCAGGTTATTTGAACTCACGAAGCTAAGCAAAACCAGACATCACCTCCTGACGTTGGAAACCTCTTCTCTTGCAGGAGTCAGCTGTTCCTTCAGGCACAACAAGACAGAAGAGACTCTTGTTTGACATCAGCTCTGAGAAGAATGGGAATCTGTCTCTGCAGCCTGCTGGGAGTTTACTGATGCACCTGTTGAGAGAGGAGCATTAAAAAATGAACAAAGCTGCAGCCATGAAGTCTGACTTCAAGCTTCTCTTGGAGAACAGCAGGAGAGTTGAGGAGGGAAGCAAACTGAAGTGTGCAGATTTATCTCAGACGAGTTTAACAGATGGACAGAATGAAGGCGTGCTTCGATGCAAGGAGACGACTGGGGACAGGACTGGCTTAAAGTCCAAGAGACACAGGTAAAACTTTTCATCTGCTTTATATATACATACATATATATATATGTATATA
>NC_056506.1:2368853-2388949 GCF_014905685.2 Nematolebias whitei | reverse complement strand
CTCTTAGAAGGTGCTATTTAAGAGACTGAGCTGAATACAGCTCCTCAGACTGAGGAAGTCTCTCGGATGAGAGACGAAACGTTTCTACATTTTTTTGTTGATTTGCTTTGTTTTCTTTTTTTGAATGTCCAGAGGACCAGATTTAACTTTTTAAAATATTTGTTTGCCTTTTGGCTACAGGTGATAATAAAGCAGTAAAGCGTTCAGAGAGTCTTCGGCTGTTTTTTTTTATTTTTTTTATTTAAACCTTTATTTTACCAGGAAGAAATCCATTGAGATTAATCTCTTTTACAAGGCTGTCACTGCTGTACAACTTTATCCTGATTTAAACTCTCTAAGATTTCTTCAATGTACATTAACGCCACAGCCTTCTTTTTCTTCTTCTTCTGTCGGCTTTTCCCTCTTCAAGGGTCGCCACAGCGAGTCATCCTCCTCCATCTCACTCTGTCCTCTGCATCCTCTGTCCTCACTCCAACTACCTCCATGTCCTCTCTAACTGCATCCATATGTCTCCTCTTCGTCTTTTTCCTGGCAGCTGCATTTCTAACATCCTTCTACCATTATTTTTTTTAATTTTTTTTTTCATTTAGCCTTTATTTATCCAGGTTAGTCTCATTGAGCCACGAGAACTCATTTTCAAGAGAGACCTGTTTAGGGAGCACATGGTGGGGGTTAAGGGCCTTGCTCATGGGCCCAGAGTGGGGCGAATGAGGGTGGGGGCAAGTGTGGGTGTTTCACCTACCCCACCCACAATTTTGATGTTGTCGGGGCCGGGGCGTGAACCGGCGATCTTCGGATCACAAGCCCACTTCTCTAACCTCTGCGCCACCGCCACCACATTATACCCACAGTCCCTCCTTTTGACATGTCCAAACCATCTCAGTGTGTCCTCTCTAACTTTATCTCCCAGTTGTTCAACCTGGGCTGTACCTCTGATGATCTCATTCCTAATCTTATCCATCCTTGTCACTCCAAAGGAGAACCTTAGCATTTTCATTTCTGACACTTCCAGTTCTGTCTCCTGTCTTTGTGTCCATGTCTCTGTCTCCAGACCATACATTATAGCTGGTCTCATCACTGTCTTGTAAACTTTTCCTTTGATCTTTGCTGACACCTTTTTGTCACAAATCACTCCTGAAACTTTTCTCCATCCACTCCATCCTGCCTGGACTCTCTTTTTCACCTCTTTACCACAGTCCCCATTTTCCTGGACAGTGGACCCCAAGTCCTTGAAGTCCTGCACCTTTGTGACCTCTGCTCCTTGTAGCCTCACTGTTCCACCTCCTCCCTCTCATTCACACACATGGACTCTGTCTTACTACGGCTGACTTTAATTCCTCTTCTTTCAAGTGCATACCTCCACGTCTCCAAGTTCTCTTCCACCTGTTCCTTGTTCTCACCACAGATCACAATGACATCTGCAAACATCATCGTCCATGGGGATTTTTGCCTGACCTCATCTGTTAGTCGGTCCATCACCAGAGCAAACAAGAAGAGGCTCAGACCCGATCCTTAATGCACTACCACCTCCACCTTGAAGCTATCTGTCACTCCTACAGCACATCTCACCACTGTCCTGCTGTCCTCATACATGTCCTGTACCAGTCTAACATACTTTTTTGCCACTCCAGATTTCCTCATGCAATACCACACCTCCTCTCTTGGCACTCTGTCATATTCATCCATCCATCCATCCATCCATTATCTTTACCCGCTTATTCCATTTTGGGTCACGGGGGTCGCTGGTGCCCATGTCCAGCAGTCACTGTGCGAGGGCCGGGGTACACCCTGGACGGGTCGCAAGTCCATCACAGGGCCACATAGAGACAAACGAGACAAACAACCATTCACACTTTCACTCACACCTAGGGACAATTTAGAGTTACCAATCAGCCTAACATGCATGTTTTTGGTCTGTGGGAGGAAACCGGAGCACCCGGAGAAAACCCACGCATGCATGGAGAGAACATGCAAACTCCACCCAGGAGGCCCCTGGACCGGGGTTTGAACCAGGGACCTGCTCGCTGAGAGGCAGCAGCTCTACCAGTTGCGCCACCGTGCTGCCCCTGTCATATTCAATTCAATTAAATTAAATTCAGTTCATTTATATAGCGCCAAATCACAACAAAGTTGTCTCAGGGCACTTTACAGAAACATTCACATACATAAAAACCAATTAATAAAGTTTTCTATCTAAGGAATCCAGCAGACAAGTTGAATCTTGGCTTTGTTGCAGTCTCCCATCCTTAGCAAGCACAGTGGCAACAGTGGAAAGCAAAAACTCCCTTTTAAAGGAAAAAAACCTCCAGCAGAACCAGGCTCAGAACAAGCGGCCATCTGCTTTGACCGGCTGGTTGAGAGGACAGGAAGGAGAGACAGACGAACACAGAATGGTAGGTCCAGGTATAGGTCCAGGTGTGTCTGAAAGACAATAAACACATGTTAAGGATAGAAAAAATAATTACAAATACAAAACAGGTTGAGCAGAGTAAGTAAAGACAGTAGCAGAGTGAAAATATGCTTTTTCTAAATCCACAAAGACACAGTGGAGTTCTTTCTGACCCTCTCTGTACTTCTCCATCAGCATTCTCAAAGCAAAGATGGCATCTGTGGTGCTCTTTCTTGGCATGAAACCATACTGCTGCTCACAGATAGTCACCTCTCGTCTAAGTCTTGCTTCCACAACTCTCTCCCAGATCTTCATCATGTGGCTCATCAACTTACTTCCCCTGTAGTTGCTACAACTCTGTACATCACCCTTGTTCTTAAAAATGGGCACCAGCAAACTTTTTCTCCATTCCTCAGACATTTTCTCACCCTCATATATGCCATTGAATATTTGAGTCAAAAACCTCACTGCCATCTCTCCAAGACATTTCCAAACCTCCACTGGTATGTCATCAGGTCTTACTGCCTTCCCCGTCTTCATTCTTTTCAGAGCTTACTGGACTTCACCCTCACTAATCTTTCCCACTTCCTGGACCACAGTTTCTATGACCTCTGCTCTACTTTCTCTTTCATTCTCTTCATTCATTAGCTCCTCAAAGTACTCCTTCCATCTTCCCGTCACACTCTCCTCACTTGATAGAACATTACCATTCCTATCTTTAATAAGCCTAACATGCTGCACATCCTTTCCAGCCTGATCCCTCTGTCTTGCCTATCGGTACAAGTCCTTCTCGCCCTCTTTAGTGTCCAGTCTCCCATACAACTCATTGTACGCCCTCTGCTTTGCCTTATCTACTTCCCTCTTTGCTCTACATCCCATCTCCTTAAATTCCTGTCTCCTCTCTTCAGTCCTCTCACTGTCATATTTCTTCTTGGCTAATATCTTTCTTTGAATGGCTTCCTACACTTCACTATTCTACCACCAGGTTTCCTTATCATCCATTCTCTGTCCAGATGACACACCAAGTACCTTCCCATCTGTCTTTCTAATTACTGTTGCTGTAGTAGCCCAATCATTTGGAAGTTCTTTCTTACTACCCAGAGCCTTTAACAGCTTCTCTCTGAATTTCTCACAACATTCTTCCTTCTTCATCTTCCACCATTTGGTTTTCTTCTCTGATTTTACTCTTTTTCTCTTCTTCACAACAACAGGCATTCTACACACAACCATCCGATACTGTCTGGCCACGCTCTCCCCTGCCACAACCTTACTGTCCCCAATCTCCCTCAGGTTTCCTCTTCTACACAGAATGTAGTCGACCTGCGTACTCCTTCCTCCACTCTTATAGGTCACTCTATGTTCCTCTCTCTTTTGGAAATATGTATTGATTATAGCCATGTCCATTCTTTTGGCAAAATCCACCACCATCTGTCCTTTCTGGTTTCTTTCCTTGACACCAAACCTACCCATCACTTCCTCATCCCCTCTGTTTCCTTCACCAACTTGTCCATTCTGGTCTGCTCCGATCACCACTCTCTCTTCCCTGGGAATACTCTCTATCACTTAATCCAGATCTTTCCCAAATGTATCTTTCTCCTCATCATCACATCCAACTTGTGGAGCATAACCACTTATGATGTTTAGCATCAGACCTTCTACTTCTACCTTCAGGCACATCACCCTATCTGACACTCTCTTCACCTTGACTACATTCTTTGCCAACTCCTCCTTCAGGACCACCCCTACTCCATTTCTCTTTCTATCCACACAATGGTAAAACAGTTTGAACCCTGCTCCAATGCTGCAAGCATTGCTGCCCTTCCACTTGGTCTCTTGGACACATAAAAGGTATAATTATCTTCTTTATGTAGGGACGGCTGTGGCTGAGTGGTTAGAGCATTCGTCCTCCAATGGAAGAGTTGGGGGTTTGAATCCACCAGCAGTCACATGCCGAAGTGTCCATGGGCAAGACACTGAACCCCTCATCGCCTCCGATGTGTGTCTCATCGGTGTATGAATGTGATAAAGCTCTGATTAGTCTCTTTAGAATGATTTGTTCAATTAGCTTTGTAGAGATCTAGTAGAGTGCTGTATGAATGGGTAAATGAGGCACAGATTGTAGTGTAAAGCGCTTTGAGTATCTCGATAAGATAGAAAGGTGCTATATAAGTACAGTCCATTTACCATTTACCATAAAACATCTATCTTTCTTCTCTGCATCATGTCAGCCAGCTATCTGCCTTTGCCTGTCATTGTCACCACCTGTGGGAGGGGCCAAAAGTGTTGCATGCAATGTGGGATGGGTGGTGGCTGAGGGCGGGGACCCTGGTGGTCTGTTCCTCGGCTACAGAAGCTGGCTATTGGGACATGGGATGTCACCTCTCTAGTGGGGAAGGAGCCTGAGCTGGTGTGTAAGGTTGAGAGGTTCTGGCTAGAAATAGTCGGACTCACCTCAATGCATGGCTCTGGCTCTGGAACCAGTTTCCTTGAGAGGGGTTGGACACTCTTCCACTCTGGAGTTGCCCCTGGTGAGAGGCACCGAGCAGGAGTGGGCATACTTGTTGCCCCCCATCTTGGTTCCTGTAAATTGGGGTTCACCCCGGTGAACAAGAAGGTAGCCTCCCTCCACCTATGTGTGGGGGGACAGGTTCTGACTGCTGTTTGTGCTTATGCGCCAAACAACAGCTCAGATTACCCACCTTTTTTGGAGTCTTTAGAGGGGGTACTGGAGAGTGCACCTCCTGGGGGCTCCCTTGTTCTACTGGGGGGATTTCAACATTCACGTGGGCAATGACAGTGAGATCTGGAGGGGTGTTGTTGGGAGGAATGGCCCCCCTGATCTGAACCCGAGTAGTGTTCTGTTGTTGGACTTCTGTGCTCGTCATGGATTGTCCATAACAAACACCATGTTCAGGCATAAGGGTGTCCATATGTGCTCTTGGCACCAGGACACCCTAGGCCACAGTTCGATGACTGACTTTGTTGTCATCTCATCCGATCTGCGGTCACATGTCTTGGACACTCGGGTGAAGAGAGGGTCGGAGCTGTCCACTACCTGGTGGTGAGTTGGCTCCGATGGTGGGGGAGGATGCCGGTCAGACCTGCAGACCCAAATGTATTGTGAGGGTCTGCTGGGAACGTCTGGCAGAGTCTCCCATGAGATGGAGTTTTAACTCCCACCTCCAGAAGAGCTATGAACACGTTCCAGGGGAGGCGGGGGACATTGAGTCCGAGTGGGCCATGTTCCGCGCTTCTATTGTCGAAGCGGCTTATCAGAGCTGTGGTTGCAAGGTTGTCAGTGCCTGTTGCATATTGCGTGGACATTGGGGGCAGTTCACCTGGATTGGCAGACTGGGGTGGTGGTCCCCCTATTCAAAAAGGGGGACCATAGAGTGTGTTCCAACTACAGGGGAATCACGCTCTTAAGAATCCTTGTTAAGGTCTATTCAGGGGTTCTGGAGAGGAAGGTCCATCAGATAGTCGAACCTCGGATTCAGGAGGAGCAGTGTGGTTTTCATCCTGGTCGTGGAACATTGGACCAGCTCTACACCCTCAGCAGGGTCCTAGAGGGTGCGTGGGAGTTAGTCCAACCAATCTACATGTGCTTTGTGGACTTGGAGAAGACATTTGACCGTGTCACTCGGGGAACCCTGTGAGAGGTACTCTGGGAGTATGGGGTACCAGGCCCTTTTATACGGGCTGTTAGGTCCCTGTACGACCGGTCTCAGAGCTTGGTCCGCATTGCCGGCATTAAGTCGTGCTTTGTTCCCAGTGAGAGTTGGACTCCGCCAAGGTTGTCCTTTGTCACCAATTCTGTTCATAACTTTTATGGACAGAATTTCTAGGCACAGCCAAGGTGTTGAGGGGATCTGTTTTGGTGGTCGTAGGATCGCTTCTCTGTTTTTTGCAGATTATATGGTCCTATTGGCTTCATCAAGTCGTGATCCACAGCTTTCCTTGGAGCAATTCGCAGCCGAGTATGATGCGGCCGGCATGAGGATCATTTCCTCCAAATCCGAGACCATGGTCTTGAGCCAGAAAAGGGTAGAGTGCCCTTTCCGGGTCGGGGAGGAGGTCCAGCCCCAGGTGGGGGAGTTCAAGTATCTCAGGGTCTTGTTCACGAATGAGGGAAAAATGGAGCATGAGATCGATAGGCGGATAGGTGCAGCGTTGGCAGTGAAGCGGGCACTGTACCGGTCTGTTGTAGTGAAGAGAGAGCTGAGTCAAAAGACGAAGCTCTCAATTTACCGGTCGATCTACGTTCCTACCCTCATCTATGGTCATGAGCTTTGGGTTGTGGCCGAAAGAACAAGATCATGGATACAGGCGGCCGAAATGAGTTTTCTCCGCAGGGTGTTTGGGCTCTCCCTTAGAGATAGGGTGAGAAGCTCGATCATCTGGGAGAGACTCAGAGTAGAGCTGCTCCTTCTCCATGTCGAGAGGAGCCAGTTGAGGTGACTCGGGCATCTGTTTAGGGTCCCACCAGGAGGAGACCCAGAGGAAGACCCAGGACATGCTTGAGGGACTATGTTTCTCGGCTGGCGTGGGAACGCCTTGGGATTCTCCCGTAGGAGCTGGCCCAAGTGGCTGGGGAGAGGGAAGTCTGGGCCTCCCTACTTAAGTTGCTACCCTCGCGACCCGACCCCGGATAAGTGGAAGAAAATGGATTGATGGATGGATGGATGTCCCCACATTTAGAGTTGCAACCCTCAGTCTTACATTCTTCACTTTCCTCTTCTCCATCTGTCTCCTGACATGTTTCCCTCTTTGTGGTCTTCCACTAACAGTAGCACAATTTCCGCCGGCACCCTGTTGGTCAACAGCACCGGTGGTGGTCGTTGTTAACCCAGGCCTCGATCGATCCTGTATGGTTTCTCTTTGATGAACTCGCATTATGGTTTTGGCAAAAGTGTTTTACATCGGATGCCTTTCCTGACACAACTCTCACCATTTACCCAGGCTTGGGATGGCACAAGAGATACACTGGCTTGTGCTCCCTAGTGGCTGGTTTTACATTAACGCCACAGCCATTTATTGTTAATTATTTTTAGAAACAAACAAACAAAAATGTCCTTAGTTACCATGGCTGCATTTTAAACTTTTGATTTTCTGACTAAGATCCAAGTAGGATTTGTAAAACATTGTAAAACCCTTTTCTGTTCTCATAATTCAGTTTGAGCTGTTTTAAAATGGTAGGTGCAGTAAACTCCTCTCTCATTCCTCAGTAGCAACATGTTAACATGCACCATTTACCCTCGGTGTCCCTCGGTGACATGTCCATCGGCGGGTCTGATTATTTTGGCCGAAACACACGTGATGTCTGCAGCTGGGAGACCTGTCAAAAACACACGGGAAACTTGAGGATTGGGTTTTGTTTGGATCATTTGGTTCTCATTTGCGTGTTCAGTGTGTGTCTTACATTTTCACAAACTGTAGTCCTTTCCAAAGGGAGCAGATGTTGTGAGAAACTGTTGTTTTCACAACTGCAAAGACACTCTTATCTGCTGTGCTGTGTTGCTCTATGTGTCACAACTGTATCTTGTCCTTTATTTGTATCTGCTTGTCTTTTGTATCTGCTTGTCTTTTGGTATCAACATGTACAGATTGAACTAGGTCAGAGAATGCATTTAAATTCATCAAGTATGGGACATGAACTATGAGGGAGTGGCTGGTGTTTGTCCCAGGCTGATGACAAGATTACCAGTAAGTGGAACAGCAGAAGAAAAAAAACAACTCCATAAAAGGACTTCCAGGATGAAGACTTCAGTTTGAACAAGTTTAGACAAAGAACTGAAAGAATGTTGTGAAACGTCTCTGGGTGGAGCTTTTGTGCTTAAATACAGAAGGAGCTGAGACTCCGCTCAGACGCGTCTTGGGTTTTTGCTGTATCTCTGTTGGTGTGGAGTAAGAGCGTCTCCGTTCAGCTGAAAGCTTTAATAAATGTTGGTAATACTTTTTAACTTGAATCTCTCTGACTGATCATTGTGTCTTTTCTCCATGTATCTCCGAACCAATGAGAGGAACAGGTGAATAGACTGAAAAGTCTGAGTTGGTGTGTTGATTTTCCTCGACAATTTTGGTGCCGGAAACCCGGGATACTGGAGAAGGACGATTGGTAACCGGAAAATTGGACACCAACACGGGTCGTTCAGTGCAACTCCATGAGCCAACAAACAGGTAAGAGGAACTTTCTTTATCCTCTCTGTGGCGCTACACTAAGTGATAGTGTTGTAAAATATTTTTTCAGTAGAGATTGAGTGTAAAAGTTTTTTGAAGTAATATATCGGTTGTAAGCTTTTGTAAAGATAAAAAAATACAAGTTGTGATTAAAAGAGGTAGGTCGGGGACCTGCCCAGGGGTCTGGGACCCGTGTGTAAGTCAACGAAGTCTGGGACTTCTGTCAGTCGGAAGTGGCGACCCCAACTCCTTCCTGGACACGGGAAGGAGGTAGCCAGGTTGGATTGAGTTTTCATGTGGAACGTGACTGCCCACAAATAGAACAAGAGTTGACCACACATGTGTGAGAACTGTCAGAGAAACTTAAATGGTGATGATAGGTTCTGATGATTATTGAAGAAAAGTGTATTTTTTGATTGTGAGAAACGAACGGAAAGCTGTTCAAAATGAGATCGGACGAGAGAGAGAGTGATTGAAGTGAGTGAAGAGCTGCGCAGTGAGAGTAGGGGTGTGTGTTTGAGGAGAAGCACTTTGCAGTGGAATTTTGGTTGTTTAATTGCTTCGCCGCCGAGCGAGCTTGAGTTTTCTCACCGCCGAGTGAGAAAACGAGTCATTTTGTGTAAAACACAACGTTACACAGACAAAACGTGACAAAATGAACGGTGAATTTGACACAGACATTCACGCTTCAGGATGGGGTCAGGGACCCTGGCTCCCTCTTGAAACTCAGATTGACAAATTAGTAACGTACCTGATGGACCATGAAGACTTGACAAAGAAAAAATCTAAAAAAATTAAAGAGAAGATAACTCAGGCAGTAGTGAAACAGGAAGTCCCACTGAGTTCATGCAAACCATTAGGAGGATTTTTACTAAAACAACTGCGAACACTGAAACAGAAAGAACAAGAAGTGAGCAGGCTAGGAAAAAGAAAATGTCAAAAGGACAGAGAAAAAGCAGAGAAACAGTTGAGAAAGTGTAAAAAATTAATCGTGTCATGGCAAGGGATTAAACACACTATGAAGCAGGCAACACCGGAAGTGAAGGGTAGAGTAGCCACACAGCAAGTGAAGTCGTCTCTGCCCCCATATCCGGGGCCAGAACAGACCGCCTCAAACGGAGGGACCTCCATTAACAGGGAGGAAACACCCCCTAGGGGGCTGTACTCATCCATTGAACTAACACAGGGGACGCTGGTTTTAGAAAATACCAACACCGCGCAGCCCCCTGGTGGGGTGTGCCCTTGCTTGCCGGCGTGCTTGGGGCCCTTGGAGTCAGGGGCTGGGCGCTTGGGCATGTGTCGGCTCGGCCTGGTATCTGCCTGGTGGGGCTCGGGTCCTCTGGCCCTGTCAGGCCTTGGCCTGGGTGGTGTGGGTCCTCGGTGCCCGGGCCTCCGTGCCCGGGCCTGGACCTGCATCGGTGCTGCGGGTTCCGGTGGGGGCCTATGAGTTTGTCGCTGTTGGCCCCGGGGGGTCACTGTATGTGGTCGCTGGTGGGGATCTTCCGGCTCTCCCCTGTGGTCCAATCTGGGGGGTGGGCGAGTGGTTCGTCCTGTATGGGTGGCCCTGGGGGCTCCGCGGTCGGGGTCCCTCCTGGGGTCTTGGGCTCTGGTCCCCCCTTTTTTCGTCTGCCTCTGGTCTTGGGGGTCGGGTCTCTGCTGCTTCACAGTTACTATTAAATGTTCTATTAGAGAAGCCTTATACACTTATGCAAGCTCACAACCACACACAAATAGAAGCAGGGATGCTTATGTAGGCTTTATATGTAGATATATAGATATGTATATGAATGTATATTCATGTGTATGTATGTATGTATATAGGCGTAGGTATGGGCATATATATTTATGGAAACTTACTGCAGAGCCATGAATATTTTAAGTTCTTTATACATATGTATTTTGTTGCTGTGTTTTGTCATGTTCTTTGCAGGTGAACAGACAGTGGCCGGGTGTTTTGCCGTGTGCTCTCTTTGCGTATATTTCTTATATTTTGGAGTCTTACTTTGTCTTTTCTTTCTTTCTATCCTATTTAAAAAAAAAACCTACACTAGATAGTCACTAGAATAAATATTTCATAATAATGGTGTGGAGAGGATGGCTGTAAGGGGAGAAGGGAGGCCATCAAAAGAAAAAGAAAAAAAAAAGAAAATACCAACACCAACCCATTTAGATCATGTGGACTGTTGGAGGAACAGCCTGAAAAGCCTGACCTGTTCAGCACCTCCATGGCCCAAAACAAAGGTTTTTGCACCTTTTCCACTCATAAACAAAGAGGAATGGGGGGTGGCAGTCAGTCCAGCCTAAATTACAGTATGGGCTCAGGGAAGGACAAAGATGCAAATAAAATAGAAGAACATATAAAAGAAACCTTAGAAAGAACGGTGGCTCACAGCAAAGAAATGATTGAACAATGTGAGTGCAGAATTGAGAGATTAGAGCATGAGCTGCAGGATACACAAGGAAGACAACCTGTCAAGAGTATCAATGATCACAAGAGGACATTTGATACCTGAACAGGAAGAGCAGGAGAATTTCCGATTGATAACAGAGGAGGAAATAGATATGAAATTGACAAACTAAGAACCACATTAGGCCATTTACGAGAGGTTGAGTCCTCACAAACAGCCCATCAATCTGGTAGAACCCACACAATGACAACAAGAGGATTAGATAAAAAACTCGATGAGGTTGAATACATGTTTCCGTTACTACAATCATCCGGGGGTTGCCAGAAATATGTGCCCTTCCCAGTGGGAGACAGAGATGCTCTGGTTGACAAACTCCCAAGCATCTCTGCAGGAGGAGATTGTGGCTTTCCAAACTAAGTGATCTCACCAGTGGAATGCCCCTGGCCCTAGGAGACTTTAAAGCAATCCTGGGATGGTGTGTGATGCCCCTGGAGGCCAGAGAATTAGAAACAGTAGCACACACCAGTAAACTGGGCAACGAGGTCCCACTGTGTCGAGTAATAACAGAGTTAGGATGTGCAATCAGAGACCAGTACCCATTATCCACTCCCACAGCTATCCCTAAGTTTGAGTGGGAATCACAAGTCCACCCCAAAGATTATATTACCCTGGTGGCTGAAAAGTGGATGACAAACACAAAAGTAAATCCTAAAAGAACACCCTCTAATTTAATTGAATTATGAAGGGAGTGCCCACATCTGTGGCAGAACTGATGAGACAGAATCCAGATCTCCCTGGGTGTGACTACGCTAAGTGGGAAAGACATCTAATACACCACTTACAAACAATACGAGAAGAACAACAAAAAAAGAAAAATAATGAGAAAGCTGAATTAGAAAATCAATTGCTTAAATTACAGCTGCAGGAAGCTAGACAAAAAGCAACAAAGAAGAAGGAGAAGACGGAGAATGTGATGGTTGCAGTGGCTCCACAGCCAACACCTCCTCCTCCTCCGAGAGTAGGAGAGGTGAGAGGAACAGGTGAATAGACTGAAAAGTCTGAGTTGGTGTGTTGATTTTCCTCGACAATTTTGGTGCCGGAAACCCGGGATACTGGAGAAGGACGATTGGTAACCGGAAAATTGGACACTAACACGGGTCGTTCAGTGCAACTCCATAACTAATCAATATCCTGGAGGAGTAGTCTCTCCTCCTTTTCCCTATCCTGCAAACCCTCTCCCTCCTCCTCCTTTCTATCAAAATCAATACAGGTCTGCTGGCTTCGGTCACAGTGTGGGCTGGCGTGCTGGTTGTGGCCGAGGATAGAGAGGCACGGTGCAAGGACAAAGGGGAAGGGGTGGATATGGAGGAGCCGCTCCTGATGTCTGCTACAACTGTGGAAGACCAGGCCACTGGGCCAGGGATTGCAGAGCTCCACCACAACGACGAGCGCCACCCAGTGGACAACCAGGTATGCTGCCACACAATCCAGCAGCAATACCCGTTCTGAACACAGGAGGGCAGTATCCACAATGGGAAGACTTTCCCACTCCTGGTACTTACTGAAACACCCCTGATAACCAAGAGGGTGGCATGGGCACAGCAGACCCTATGCTACCGGCGAGAGTGGGAGGACAAGAAATGAACTTCTTGTTGGACACAGGAGCCACCTACTCTACAATCACAACAGCTCCTGTCAATTACCTATCCATAAAGACTGTGTCATTAATGGGGTTCTCAGGGACAGAGCAATGTCTGCTTGACTGTACCACTGCCATTTCAGATAGGAACACAAAAATTACAACATTCATTTGTCTGTTCACCTGCAACACTACTCAACCTAATGGGAAGAGACTTACTGATAAAGTTGGGAACAACTGTACTCTGCGGGGCACAAGGGGTGAGAGTTCAATTCTCAGATGATTCCTATTTGCGATGTGGTGAACTATGCACAGATGGACAGTACTTGATGCAACCAGTGGCTCCTGAAGATGCTGATATCTGCTGGGGCTGCATGACTGCTGAAGGCTCTAGTCAACTGCTGAAGCTGTTCCAACAATGGAAGCCTTGGATCCTGAGTCTACGTGCCTATGTCGCTCCTCCTGACCCCCTGCCTGTCACGCTCTTCTATGACATGAGCCACGCAGACTGGTATCAAGAAGAGTTTACAGCTCAATTGGAGGTTAAGATTTGGACAATTTACACACAAAACATTTATGTGGCCCCGGCTTGGGTGGCAACGGCAGTGAAGTTAACTCATGAACAATTACCGTGGTATCAAATGAGTGATGAAGCTGTGAATGAGTGATGAAGCTGTGCCTCACATCTCTCTCTATGTCAAGCATGAAGCAAAGGAGCTGGGAGGAATGGTTAAACGTTCCCTGGCAGCTACAGACTGGGTTCCCACCTTAGTACCAGGTCTGTGCTTTTCAAATTCTTGTGACACATACAGAATCTCCTCTCACACAGAAGAACAGGTGATGCTGGAACACGAGTTGTTGGCTCGTGACCGTGGGAGAGAGAAGACTGATCATCATTCTGCCGCAGCAATGTTGGCCTCCCTACCTGAAGGCTTATGGGCCACCTCCCCCACGGAAGTGGGGAAGACACACTGCAACCCAATCACCTTTCAGGTAAAAACAGATACACCCATTTGGGTCCCACAATACCCACATAAACAACAAGCAGAAGAAGGAATTGCAGATCCAACATTTTTCAGTCAGGTCATCTGGACAGTTTCTTTTTTTTTGTGCTGAAACATTTTGCCTTCAGTCCGGAAGGCTTCATCAGTCAAGGAAACACACAACAAAACTGATTCTTCCCTTAACAGCTCACTCCAAAGTGGAACAAACCAGTTCTGCTTGTGATAAGATGGTCTCTTTGGTACACCCCCTCCTCCATTGCCGGCCCTCTTCCTTGTTGACAGTCTTGTCAAACTGGTTGAAAACAACAAAGTCCATGCTCCATAATCCAGGTATACAATCCAACATTTTTCAGTCAGGTCATCTGGACTGTTATTGCAGACACAATTCAGGGATTGATTGCTGCAGGAGTTTTAGAGCTCTCGCGGTCTGAGTGGAACACACCCATCTTGTCTGTGGAGAAAAAAGGAACCAGTAAATATCGAATGGCACACGATCTACGAGCCATTAATACAATACTAAAATCACCCACAGTACCTGTTCCAAATCCTTATGTCTCTCTAGCCCCTTATCCACAGGGCCTTTTCGGGCTCCTATGTAACCAGTTCGGGCCGATTGAGTTGTTTCTCCATAGTGCCTTCAGCGGTGGAACCCGCACGATTTTTGGGACCTACTTCTCTGGGGCACCGGGTCTGGTTCTTGTTGGGCCCAGATGTGGCGTCAGCGCACTGCCGGTCACCGATTGGTCAGGAGGAGGAGTCACTGGATCTTTCAGAAACTTTTTAAAACACCGATCCACCATTTGCAATTTCTCGGACCGGAGTAGCGGCTGAACCTATTTTAAAGATTTTAAAAACAATGACAACACAGTGGTCTAATGCTGAAGTGCTGGCGTTTTTTTTTTTTTGTGCTTGCTGGCTGACGACAAAATTCAGAGTGAGCTAGATGGAGCTCCGCCAATCTACCCAGGTCCTCTCCACCGGAGCATCGGAGCCGGGCAGGGCGCAATCTCCTCAAGCTAAAAGTTATCTGTGGAAGTAAGTAAAACACAATATTTACTGTTACGTTGTTTTGAGTTGAAAAGTGCATAAATGATGAAAGTCTGTTTTCTTTGAGAGCTAAGTAGTAGAGAAGCTAGCTAGCCGTAGTTAGCATATAGCTTCGTGTAACTTCTCACCACAATATACTACAGGTAGATATCGCTGGGATTCAAATTTTATGTCATATCAAACATCCCAGTCAAATGTTAGATACAGTAGGAATGTGGACAGACCGACTGGCCGGCAAACCCCCCAAAAAAACCTAGACTACGGCCATGTTCTGATCAGCCAGCATACATCGTCAGATCGCCATACACATAACACTGATTGCCATACACATAGTGCAAACTGACGGCTGCATATATCCACTGTGAGAGCACCATACACTTCTATTTAATTAGCCATATCATACCATCACGTAGCAGTTAATCTGTCGGATCATCATACTTTGTTATTAACCGCTGTATGATACCCTGATGCCTCAATCTGCCGTGAATAACAGCTGTATTACACCCTGAGATTGTAAGAGTAGTTCTTGCTGCAGCCCCAAGATGGCCGCCGATCACTACCAGCTGTTGGCCATCTGCCTGATGAGTTCCAGCTCTACTTAAGGCTGTAGCCAAGTTCTACTCTCCGCTGGAGCATTGATTCCGTTTTGGTATTTATGCTTCTAGCCAGTGCTTATTCTGAGTAATTTAGATATTCACCTTGTTTCTTCTGCCTACAGTTGACCTGTCGTTTGGGTCCGGTCCTGGTCCGTCTTTTCCTTGGTGCCTTGCCCTCCAGCCACTTGCCTGTCTTGCCCTGCCTGTCTGCAGAAACCATCCCTGGAAACCCTTGGATTTCAGCTGAGCCTCTCTGCCTCCTCCAACCTGTAAGAGGAAACAAACAAACAAGTCATTATCACAACAACCCTCCGTACAAGACCCACCTGACCTTTGTCCTTCCTCCCCAGGGGTTCCAGGCTACCAACTGTATATATGTATATAAATATCACTGTAAATAAATTCATTTTCTTTTTATCTGAGTCTTGCGTCGTTTCCGGGTCTCGTACTATCTGGGTATCCTGAGCTTATGACAGAAATGCTCCAGCCAAACCTGACCCAGAACGAGACCAGGAGCGATCAAGCTTCCTCCCCTTCTCAAACAGAACGAATAAACCAACTGGAGGAGATGCTGAATTAAGTCTTGACCCAGCAACAAAAGACCCAGTCCAACCTTCAGGAGCTCGGAGGTATGGTCTTCTCTAATAATCAAAGACTTTCACCTTCTTCCACTACAGCTTCAGCTGTTCCACCGGAGCCGAGCCCTGTCTGTACTTGCCCCGTTAGCAACCATACGAACCAACAAGTACTCGTAAAACTGTCTGAGCTGTTCTCCGGGGACCCTGATCTCTGTGAGGGTTTTCTCCTTCAATGCAAACTCGCCTTCAAAGGAGCTCCTCAACTCTACGCCACAGACACCGCGAAAATTACGTATTTCATCAGTCAGCTTAAAGGTAACGCTCTCCGGTGGGCAACTTCTTTTCTACATCATCACAACCTGGATACAGTTTCTTTTGATATTCTGCTCACCGAGTTCCGTAGGATTTTCGACCGACCATTGCAGGAACCCAATGCGGAAAAACGACTTCTGGGTTTACGTCAGGGCCGGCGACCTGTATCTGAACACGCCCTCGAGTTCCGCATTCTCGCTGCTCAGACCGGGTGGAACGAAAGAGCGCTACAAGGTACATTTTTAAACTCCTTGTCTGATTACATTAAGGACCAGATTGCCGCACGAGACGAGCCACCAAGTTTCGACGCATTAATAAACTTAGCCATATCCCTTGACGAACGCCTACGGGAGCGCAGAAAGGAGCAGGACTACAACTCCCAGAGGGCCGCAAGTTCCGGCTCCTCTCCGTTATCAGGTGGGTCCCGCAACTACAAACTCAATTTTGAAAACTACAAATCCCAGAGTTTCCCAGTCTCCACTCCGACTTGACACCCGATTGACTCCTGATGAAAAACAAAAACGTAGAGAGGCCAACTTGTGTATTTACTGTGGGAGGGATGGACATTATATTGCTGCCTGCCCATTTCGGGGAAACGAAGGCGCCCGCCAATAAAAAGAGAAATATTGGTGGGCACTTCCTCTTTCTCTCCTCTACAGAGACTATCATTACCCACTGTTATTCAAGTTAATCAGAATCGTTTTTCAGTCCTTGCTTTAATTGACTCAGGCGCAGAGCAAAATTTATCAAGCCTAAATCTAGTTCAAAAATTTTCTTTACCCATTCAAGAGATTCAACCAGTTTACATAGCTGGAGTCACCGGTGAGACCCTGGCCCAGATCCACTTTAAGACTGAGGCTCTACATTTAATAACGTCTGGAAACCATCATGAAAAAATTAATTTCTTTGTATTTGACTCATCTAACACTCAGTTAATTTTAGGATACCCCTGGTTAAAAGATCATAATCCACATATTAATTGGGAATTGGGGAGGGTGGAGAGATGGAGCAACAAGTGTCTAAAACACTGTCTTCACTCAGGTATCTCCAACTCCTCTAGTTTTGACATGACCAAAGAGGAGATTGATTTGTCTGCCATTCCCTCTGACTACCATGATTTAGCACAAGTATTCAGCAAGCAGAAAGCCTCATCTCTACCTCCACACCGTTTGTACGACTGCTCCATTGACCTCCTTCCTAGAGCTCCCCTACCCTCCAGTCGACTCTATAATCTCTCAGGCCCAGAGAGGGACTCCATGAAAAGATACATTGAAGAGTCTCTCGACTCCGGGATCATTCGCCCGTCCACCTCTCCTGTGGGGGCAGGGTTTTTCTTTGTCACAAAGAAAGATAAAACTCTCCGCCCCTGTATTGATTACCGGGGTTTGAACAATATAACAGTAAAGAATAAATACCCCCTACCTTTAATTGATTCCATCCATGAACAGTTGCAATCTGCCACCATTTTCACCAAATTAGATTTGAGGAATGCATACCATTTAGTACGCATAAAGCATGGTGACGAATGGAAGACAGCCTTCCGAACACCCCTGGGCCACTTCGAGTACCTGGTCATGCCTTTCGGACTAACCAACGCCCCTGCTGTTTTTCAGGCCTTAGTTAATGATGTTCTAAGAGATTTTATTGGAGATTTTGTTTTTATCTACCTAGATGACATTCTTATTTACTCCCACGACAAGAACAAACACATAGCGCAAGTTAGGACAGTACTACAGAGACTTTATGAAAATCAATTGTTCGTAAAAGGAGAAAAGTGTGATTTTCATGTTCCCTCAGTATCCTTTTTGGGTTTTATCTTCGGGGAAGGACATTATAGAACGGACCCTGAAAAAACCAAGGCAGTGGTGGAGTGGCCCGTCCCAGAGACCAGAAGACAATTGCAACGTTTTCTGGGTTTCGCAAATTTCTACAGGCGCTTCATAAAGGATTATAGTCGCATCGCTGCACCCCTGTCTCAGCTTACCTCCATCAACAGGACATTTAGATGGACCCCTGAGGCAGATGCGGCATTCGGTAAACTTAAAGAACTTTTTTCATCCACACCCATCCTTTGCCATCCAGATCCCAAGCATCAATTCATTTTAGAAGTGGACGCATCTGACACTGGGGTAGGAGCTGTTCTGTCCCAAAGGTCACCCAGAGACAATAAGGTTCACCCATGCGCCTTTTTCTCTCGACGCCTATCATCAGCAGAAAGAAACTATGATGTGGGTAACCGGGAGCTGTTAGCTGTTAAGTTGGCGTTAGAGGAATGGCGCCATTGGCTCGAAGGTACTGAAATTCCTTTTTTTATATGGACTGATCATAAAAACCTCACATATTTAAGAGATGCCAAACGGTTGACCCCCAGACAGGCACGCTGGTCACTATTCTTCAATCGCTTTAATTATACTTTAACATTCAGACCCGGTTCTAAGAACACCAAACCTGATGCTCTCTCTCGTCAGTTTTCCCCTCCAGGTGTTCCTGACACCGAAGAGAACATCATTCCTCCAGTCTGCATTGTCGGGGCACTCACCTGGTCTATTGAAAGAGAGGTTCGTGAGGCTCATAAGACTGAACCTGACCCTGGCACGGGACCCCCTGGAACTCTTTTTGTCCCCTCAACCATGAGGTCGAAGGTACTCAAATGGTTACACACCAACAAACTGTCATGTCACCCCGGCACCTCGCGCATGCTGTCTTTAACTAAAACTCACATCTGGTGGCCTACACTTACTCAAGACGTGAAAGAATTTGTCACAGCATGCTCTACATGTGCTCGAAATAAAACTGGAAACCAACCTCCTGCCGGACTTTTGCAACCCCTGCCTACACCCAGCCATCCATGGTCTCACATATCGGTAGATTTTGTCACAGGCCTGCCTCCATCGGAAGGTAACACAACTATTCTAACAGTCATTGATAGATTTTCGAAAGCAGCCCACTTCATCCCTCTTCCCAAACTCCCATCCGCCCTAGAGACGGCTCAACTTCTTGTACAGCATGTTTTTAGGATCCACGGTATCCCCTCCGGCGTGGTGTCGGACCGAGGCCCCCAATTCATCTCTCAAGTGTGGCGCTGTTTTTGTAATACTCTAGGGGCATCCTCCAGTCTCACCTCCGGTTACCACCCCCAGTCCAAGGGTCAGGCGGAACGTTGTAATCAGGAACTGGAGTCCACCCTACGCTGCATCACAGAACGTAACCCCTCAGCCTGGAGTCGGCACCTGGTTTGGGTGGAGTACGCCCACAACTCTCATAGATCCACAGCCACAGGTATGTCACTTTTTGAAGCCTCTATTGGATACATGCCTCCTCTTTTTCCCAGCCAGGAGACTGACATCTCAGTACCCTCCGTACAACATCACTTTTGACGTTGTCGACGCGTCTGGCGCCAGGTCAAGGCATCGCTGGTACGCACTGCTGCCCAAAACAAAAGATTTGCCGATCGCCACCGTTCTGCTGCACCATCCTACCAAGTGGGCCAAAGGGTATAGCTTTCCACCAGGGACATCCACCTGAGGGACACTCCCAGGAAAATGGCTCCCCGGTTTATCGGCCCTTTCCCCATCATCAAACTAATCAACCCCTCTGCAGTAAGACTTCAACTTCCTAGCTCCATGAGGATTCATCCCACGTTCCACGTCTCTCAGATCAAGCCAGTCTCCGAAAGTCCTTTGTGCCCACCTGCCGACCTCCCTCCACCCACCCGGTTGATCGACAACCATCCAGCCTTCACAGTCCGGACCATCCTGGATGTGCGACGCCGAGGATGTGGTTACCAGTACCTAGTTGACTGGGAGGGATATGGTCCTGAAGAAAGATCTTGGATCCCTCATTCTTTCATACTGGATCCAAGCCTCATCTCTGCCTTCTTCAAGGCCCACCCCGAGAAGCGCCTCAGGTCGCCTGGAGGCGACTCTTGAGGGGGGGGGGGGGGGGG
>NC_056506.1:2353304-2368753 GCF_014905685.2 Nematolebias whitei | reverse complement strand
GGGGGGGGGGGGGGGTACTGTAAGAGTAGTTCTTGCTGCAGCCCCAAGATGGCCGCCGATCACCACCAGCTGTTGGCCATCTGCCTGATGAGTTCCAGCTCTACTTAAGACTGCAGCCAAGTTCTACTCTCCGCTGGAGCATTGATTCCGTTTTGGTATTTATGCTTCTAGCCAGTGCTTATTCTGAGTAATTTAGATATTCACCTTGTTTCTTCTGCCTACAGTTGACCTGTCGTTTGGGTCCGGTCCTGGTCCGTCTTTTCCTTGGTGCCTTGCCCTCCAGCCACTTGCCTGTCTTGCCCTGCCTGTCTGCAGAAACCATCCCTGGAAACCCTTGGATTTCAGCTGAGCCTCTCTGCCTCCTCCAACCTGTAAGAGGAAACAAACAAACAAGTCATTATCACAACAACCCTCCGTACAAGACCCACCTGACCTGTGTCTTTCCTCCCCAGGGGTTCCAGGCTACCAACTGTATATATGTATATAAATATCACTGTAAATAAATTCATTTTCTTTTTATTTGAGTCTTGCGTCGTTTCCGGGTCTCGTACTATCTGGGTATCCTGAGCTTATGACAGAGATAGCAGTTTAACAGCAGTATGACACTCTGAGTTAGCAGTTAATCTGTCAGATCATTTTGTTTTTAACAGCTGTATTACACCCCGATGCCTCAGTTCGCCCTAACTTAGCAGTTTAACAGCTGAACAACACCCTGACTTAACAGTTTAACAGCTGTATGACACCCTGATTAACAGTTTAACAGCTGTATGACACCCTGACTTAACAGTTTAACAGCTGTATGACACCCTGATTAACTGTTTAACAGCTGTATGACACCCTGACTTGTCTTGTTGACCTGTCTCTATTTCACCACAGATGAACTGTTCCTGTTGCCATATCTTTTGAAATAAAACTGCACAACACAAAGTAATTTAAACAGGAATGGGTAGAAGATCAAATCAAATTCAATGTATTTCCTAAAAATTAAATGAAAAACAGGAGCAGGACAGGAGTGGGGGTGATTCTGAATAGGAGCAGGACAGGAGCTGGAGTCATGTTACCAGGAGTGGGACAGGACAGGATTAATTTGTTTACTCTGGACCAGGATTGGGACAGGACAGGATTTTTTCTGTGGGACCAGGACAGGACAGGAGTGAAAATCCACTCCTGTGTCATCCTCTACTACACATACATCAAATGGATGTTGTCACTGCATTTTTAAATAGACACCTTGAGGAAGAAATATACATAGAACAACCTGAGGGATACATCAAGCCAGGTCAGGAGCATCTTGTGTGCAAGCTGAATAAATTTATATCTATGGACTAAAACAGTCTCCTCGTTGTTGAAACAAAGAGTTCGGAAAATTTATGAAGGATTGTGGATTTAAACAGAGCAACTCAGATCCTTGTGTGTTTGTGAGGTCATCACAAAAGCTGGAGATAATTGAAGTTTATGTAGATGATCTGATATTGATTACAGAGTCAAGTGAAAGCATCAAGTCAAGTCAAGTCAGATCTATTTATAGAGCACATTTAAAACAGAAACTGTTACCAAAGTGCTTAACAAAAATATCACATCATCAAATAAAAAGTAGCAAGATACATTTACAGCACATGGAATAAAAATATAAAACCGAAAACATAATTAGAAACAATGAAATACTAAATCAGATCACGTTGTGTCAAAAGTCAAGGAAATAATAACAAAAAGCATAAACTCAGTCAGAAACAATTGTAGTATGTCAAGGGGCTAGGTTATAGCTGCCCTTGACTACAATATATTTAAATAAACGGGTTCTCTCTTTGTCGATTTAAATTATAGCCATGTGACCGAGGTAACTGTGCGTAGATGGTTTAATCAGTGACATGAGACGTTAATTTCCTTTGACCCATCAGAATAAATGCAGTCATTTATTAAACAGAATCAAAATTTAACATCAAAACATTGTACACTTGATTAGCTTATCTGGTTCTGATTAATAAAACTTGGCACGTTTTACTTAATAAAAACAACAGACATTTCTGAAGGCCTCTAGATTAATTACTGGCAAAATAGAAGAGTTTAAAGATGGGAAATGAAGGAGTTTAAATGGAGAGAAAAGATGGATGAGGCAAAGTGTGTTGAATAGAAATGGCACCCTTCATCCGACCTCAGCTCAGCCCCGGTACACTAAGTGCGTGGCGACTCGTTACCTTAGACGGGATACCTCCGCTCAGGAACAGGAGTCCATTTCAACGCGACCTTTCAGCGTCTCCGGTAAGGATGGCTGAGAATTGTCCAAAGTAGTGACGGTACTCCGTTCAACAAACACGCTCATCTCCCGGTTGGATACGCAGCAAGCTGTGAGTCCGTAAGAGGTTCCACTCAGATGTGGAAGGATCCATCACAGGCTCCGAAGACTAAATTCAAGACTAGACTTCATCAGAGACCCACTTGAGGAGCTCAGGAGACTTGACAGACTGACTGACAGACCCAGTTGACCCGATTGACCTCAGAAGTTCCAGGAAGTGTGGACTCTTAAAGAGTTCTCACTTCTGGTCACCTCAGGACTTCCTGATTGGTTGAAGCAACCAACAGGGGGTTGTTTTAGTGATGTCAGAGGGTCATTACAAGTCAAGAAAACAGCAGGAATGTTTTAGAAACATCCCATACAGACAGAAGACATGTTATGGCGAAGTGGGAGGAAGAGAGGCCAGTAGCTTCTTGTTTACCATCTGCTAGGTTTAAAAACACGACACTTCGTTCTAATAACTTCTCTCTGACGTTCGACCGACATCACTACTTCTCATTTAGACAGAAGATCAAAAATGCATAATTACTTTGTAAAATAGACATTTAACTTGATTTCTAATTTAAATGAGGATTAAAAAATCATTAATACTGTTTCACAGTTGATTTAAAATGAGTGGTTCACTTCAACATTTAGAAATGGTATGAACTAAACACACTTTTGATTTATCAAGATATTGTAAAATAGTGATGATAACATAAAAGAAGTGTGTTCTTTCAATTGATTACTTCTGACACTGAACAAAATACACAACATTACGCTGTTTGTGCCGGGGAACTGGATCTTTGGGATGAACCAGTCTTTGCCGTAATGTATTTTGGGGTTTAAAAGCCACTGGGACGTTATGTTTAGAAAATAAACGTCTCAGTTTCTCTGATACTCCCTCAACATATGGAATGACCACTGGTCTGGGTCTGGGTTCCTCCTTTTCACCTAATGGCTGACTGGAGTCCTGTTTGGGTTTCTTCTCTGCTTTCAGGAAGGCCCAGTTAGGATATCCACATTGCTCCCTTAGCCTGTCTTGTGTGGGATTTCTCCTTCTGCCTGGCTCTTGAGCTAGTGGGGACACTGTCTGCTCTGTGATACAGAGTCCTGATGACTCCTAACTTGTGCTCCAAAGGGTGATGGGAGTCAAACTGCAAATACTGGTCTGTATGGGTGGGTTTGCGGTACACCTCAGTTTGCAAATGTCCTCTATCAGAGACTGAGACCTCACAGTCCAAGAAAGCCAACTTGCCATTTTTTACATCTTCTCGTGCGAACTTGATGTATTTTTCCACAGAGTTGATGTGGTCAGTAAAATGTTGGACTTCCTGAGATTTGATTTTAATCCAGGTGTCGTCAACATACCTGAACCAATGACTTGGTGGTGTCCCTGAAAAGGATGTCAAGGCTCTCTTTTCTACCTCCTCCATGTACAGGTTGGCAACAATAGGAGAAACTGGAGACCCCATAGCACACCCATATTTCTGCCTATAATATTGCTCCCCATATGTGAAGTAGGTTGACTGCAGGCACAGTTTCAAGAGTTGACACAGTTGTTCTGTGGAAAGCGTGGTCCTGCTGCGCAGAGTGGTGTCTAATTTTAATTTTAAACTGACCACCTCTACTACATCATCAACAGGAATGCACGTAAAGAGTGATGTGACATCAAAAGAGACCATTGTTTCATAAGTCTCCATGATGACATCTGTTGGATTTCATATTTTTATACCTTTTTATATTTCCTATCAAGCATTCAAATGTCATGTTATACAAAGTGTGTGTGTCTTTCTTCCAGGGTTGAACTATATTTATAGAAAATGTTTACTAATTCTAACTATTTTACCTTTACATATAATCTTATATTAGCTAATGATAATTTTACAATTACACATTTGATATAGTACAAGCAATCAAATCATGCCAGATAGCAGGTAAGATTTGCTCTGAGCACAAGGTAACATAAATAAAGCTAGAACACATTTCTTTAATTTAGACTTAATATAGTTTGACTAAATAAAATCCCTCAGTTTCTCTCTTAATAATAAAAATTAACATTTAATCGTTTAATAATTGTTTGATACAGGGTCGGTTTAGATGAGAGGACACAGGTTTGATCTTCACAGTAAGCTAAAACAGAATATTACTAGATGTGGGGGCAGGGTGACTTCAACTAAACTAAAACACAAGCATAAGTCAGAGGGATAAATTAAGAACACATAAACATGAGTTAGTTAATAATTAATAGTTATTAATTATTCCTAGAAAGAAACAATTTTAACTCAAGATCATTTGGTATCACTAAGGTATGATCAAGTTAACTGAAACAGAGCTAAAACAAAGAACCGATTTCAGGGAGCCATAAACTTTTTATCTGTGGAATTTAGAAACTAACGTCCTTCAGGGGGCGGGGTAGACCAGTAACCATGGCAACCGAAGGGCTAAACCAATCAGAAAAGCTAGCTTTCTTAAGCTTTGATAAAAACCGGAAATGACACATGCTCAGCGAGCATTTCCGGGGAAGACCAGACCGAGACGGTTCGTTCTTTTAATGCTCCAAATATATGCATGTATTTTACAAATGTAATTGTTTGTCTCTGAATACCTGTAACCCTGTTTGTCAAATAAATATTTTATACCGAGGGCAATGTCTCAGCTGTCTTGAACACGACGTGGTAACCAGCCACGACAGAATGGTGACCACCGACGTGCAGTGCAGCGAGACGCGGCCTAGACTGAAATTGGATCGAGGTGGTTTGCGGTGCACACGCAGAGGAACTGGGCCCGATAATTTCAGGTAAGCTGGTTAACTGTTTGAACCTTAAGGTCCGGAGTACTGGCTATTCGGCCGTAAACCAAATTCAAACCAAATTCAAATTCCTCTGTTGGTGTGTTTGCAACCATCTCCGAAAATAAAGATGGTTTATTTAAGCTAACTTCCGGTGATTCGTGTTAATTTTGACGAAGTGGGTTACGATATTCAGAGCGTTTAAGTGCCGAACGCTTTCTTTGACGCTTAGGTAGTGTTTTAGTTAGTTTCACAAGTTTTACTTGTGCCAGAGGAAGGCAAGAAGCCTGCCGGAGTTCACGTCGGACGTGGCCGACATATTTCCCTTTTTTCTCAGCGGATGTGGCGAGCAAAACCTTAATCTGACGAGATTAAGGTTCACTCGAGTCAGGGACTCGATAGCTGTGGCGTGGGTGCGCCACTACAACTGTTGACTGGCTGTTAAATTGCGCTCCATTAATAGTTTACTTCAAAGGGAAATGTGAAAAGTCTGGGACTTAGTTAGTTTTACCAAATTTCCGGTGATCAGGGATCACTTTAGGGTTAGGACGTTGCAATAACTTTTTGTTTGCGCCGTGTTTATAGGTTGTGTGAAGGCTTCAAGGCCGGAGGTGTTGAGGGAGACGAAACAATAGCAAAAAAGAAAAAAAAAGGGGGGAGTGAGCTATGTGTGGGGCCGAAGCGAAGAGTTACTTTTCTCTTTTTTTTCTGTGTGTGTCTGTGGGTGAGTGGAGCTTCCATATCCTGACCGAAAGGGGGCGCTGTTGTATAAGGCAAGGACAAGTCTGGACTCTGGGTTTTTTCATACCACAGACTTGTGTATTGTTTTATCACAATGGGGCCGGCTGTGCATGTGAATTAAAAAGATTTGAATGCCTGAGTGTGTGAACGTTGTCATCAGGTGTGGAACTCATAAATGAGATACATGTGACTCCTGTGGAAAGACTACAGGGTCAATACATGAGTTAAGAGCATATTGGTGAACAATCTAAACGAGATGGAACAATTTTGAATATGAAATAAGTATAAAAGTCCAGCAGACCAATAGCTAAAACAAGCAGAAATAATCTTAAATTACCAAAAGTAAGTGGGTAGAGCTTGGTTTTCCTGAATTAGGCTATAAATGTCACGGTCAGCGGCCCCCGCTGCCCCCCCCATCTGCCTAAGCCTCTGCTTTCTCCTTCAAGCTGCAACCAGGAACCAACTGTCACGGTCAGCGGCCCCCGCTGCCCCCCCATCTGCCTAAGCCTCTGCCTTCTCCTTCAAGCTGCAACCAGGAACCAACATTAATATCTTCAAACAATCATCCCACAAACTAAATCATTTCCTTCCATTTCAAGGTGCTTTGATCCCTGCCTCATGTATAGTAGTATTCTCATTGTACTTTGTAAATATATCACTTTAATTACATTCTGAGTTCTGTTTGACAGGTTCTGTTTCTGTCTGCTCTTTATATTTTTGTTGTTCTGCTCTGTGTGTGTTTTTCTGTTTATCTGATTCTGTTATTTTCCACTCACTCCTCAGTCTGCCTCTCCACTCAGTCTTTATCATTCACACCTGTCCCTCATCAGCCACCTGCCCAGGTGCTCTCATTACTCACTCTCCCTCTGTCTCATAAAAAGCCTTTCTCTCCTTCACTCCTTGTCCGGTCATTGTTCTGTGTTCACAGACATCTCAGTCCTCTTCTGTCTTGTCTGTTGCTTGTCCACCTGATGATCTGCTCTGCCTTGTTTCTGATCCTATCTGCCCAAGTAAGTTTTGCTGCACCGACAGCCTTTTGTTTTGTTATTAAAAATAAATTATTTTTATTTTTAAACTCCTGCCTCGCTCGCCTCTCTGCAATTGGGTTCCAACACTGAGGATTGTGACAGTAAAAGTTAGATTAATTTAAAAATAAAGGTGGAATTAGCTGATATTGGCATGTGACAGCTAAATGGTATCTGAAATGTAAGCAGAAATATCTGAATCTTCCAAACATTAGCTGAAAGGAGCACAATGTTCAGAAATTAGCAGAAATAAGTCTGTAGAAGTAAAAAACGTTGAAGTAAGCTGAATACAGTTTAAAAGAGGGAGGAGGTGCTTGGAGGTGGTATATCATCAGGGTGATCTTGGCAGGAGGAGATCTGAACGCCATTTTCAGTCACTGAACGTTGGGAGAGAAATGTAATACATCGTTTAAAATAGGAAGACTAATCAGCAGCTGATTAGACCACAGCTGTCGGAGGCCAGACATAAATGGGGATAAGAGAACGAGGTCAGAAAAAACATTTGTGTGTTCAATCAGGGTCAGAGGTAAAGGAGGAGGCAGTGACCTCTGGAACAGTTGATCTGCAGCAATGGTTTGAAACTCAAGGCCAGAGGGCCAGAGGGGGACATCCCGTGTAGGAGCGGTAATTAACCGAGAGATGGAGTCAGAGGGAGTCAGCTGGAGGTATTGTTGGAGCAGCTCACTGTGTGGGAGGATGAAGATGGCAGGCAGCCACTCGCTGAGCGGGCGAGAGACGGAGGTAGATTGATAACAAAAGTACAAAACAGACAGGCAACGGTAGAGAGCTGCTGAAAGAGAGCTGCTGACATGATGCAGAGAAGGAAGGTAGATGGTTGAGGTGTCAAAGAGACCAAGTAGAGGAGCAGCGAGTCTCGCAGCGGTGGTGCTGGGTTCAAACTGTTTCATCAGGATGTGGATAGAAAGAGAAATGGAGTAGGGGTGGTCTTGGAGGAAGTGAGGCATAGGTCTGACTAAGGCCTAAGAGGAAATAAGGAGGATGATTCGTTGTGGTGACTTCTGAAAAGGGAAAAGCCGAAGGAAGTAGGACAAATAAACATCATAAACAGGTCGAATTGAGTTTAAACATTTCTGGATGACACATTGTAAACATATTAGCCAAAATTTCTTCTTGGGATTGACAATAAAATCAGTTAATAAATTCAACTATATAACGACAGAATGTAAAATAAGTAATAAACGAAATCCTTGACACTTGTAAAATGAAAAATTTATTCGGGTCATAGAAACTTTTAACTAAACACAAATTGAAAGGCTTGGGTTAAATCAATCAGTCTAAATGATTTTATTACATATTAAAAAACTTAACACAAATTGAAATGCTTGGGTTAAATTAATCAGTCTAAATGACTTTATCACATATTGAAAATGTTGTCTAGAGTTTAGGAGCTGTTCCCTTCTAAGAGCTACCTATAGTGGGTTATTTATGGGAAAACAACAATTCTAGTGGGTAAATGAAATGACTCTAAACATATTGAGATTTCACACAGGTCCTATGAGTGCATAAGGAGAACAGAGTGGAGTACATGGTGAGTTTAAGTAGTTGTGATTTGTGAATAAAGGTGCATGTAGACGTTTTGTGCAGCGCTAATGGTCTCTGTGATGTCTTGAAGTGTAGACATAGTCTTAATTGAATTGAATTATGTAATTGAGCGTTTAAAACATCTGTTGTACAATCCAGGACACCAGAATGACTCTGTTGAAGGTAAACGCTGTGGTCCCAGAATAGAACTTGCTAACAGATTATTAAGGTTAATAACAGATGAAAGTTGAATCAGACTTTTAATAATTGGATTGTTTATTTTTCCTTCTCAGCAGCCTGAGAAGACAGAGCTATGGATTGGGGAGGTGAGTCTGGCTAGGCCCACAAAAACAGACAGGTAGCCTTCAGATACATACAGCATCCATCTGACTGTTGATCATGACCCTGTGGTGTTGGGTGCCGGATCGGATACCAGATGTGTTCCGGTGGACGCTGAAGTTGGGTCTGGGAAAACTGACCAATGGGACGGTTCAGAGAAGCTGTCAGTCGAGCACCACTGACACAACAACAAAGAAATTGTCAGCCAAACAATATGACTTTTCAAAGCAAATATCTATCAGTCCAACAACAAACTGAATAAACTGTCCAGAGGGGGTCTTGGAGTTTGTCAACAGCGGGAACATCCAGTCAAGTCTTGCTGTATGCTGAGCTATGAACTGTTGCACAAAGCTGAACTGGTCTCCAGACCAAGGGAGACAAACTGAAGACAGAAAGGCTGAAAGAAAAGCTGGTGGTCCATCTGTCCAAGGTCACTAACACCAACTGCAGCCTGACGGAGGTGTCAACCCCACATTTGGTCTGTGATGGTCATCCGAGCGCCTTGGTGTCGTGATCAAAACTGCAGTTGGCTTTGATAATAATCACTCACATAGGCTCATTTTAAAAGAGGTGACAAAACATGACACAGAAGTACTGATGTGGGGGTGCTAGATGATTCGCCCTTTTCCAATCGCTCTGAGATGAAAGTTGTTTTATAAACAACTAAACCTAATCTAACCTAATCGGACGATGAATATTGCTCCCCACCCCTGAGCATAATATTGACTTTTTAACTTTTCATTTATACAAGTCACGAGGTCTCGTTCCAGAGAAACCTGTGCCTGAGACCTGATTTGGATGGAGTTCAATAATGTTTTCTAAAATAATACTAAATGATTGTCTTTGCCTTGAATGAGCTCATTTGGTGGGTCTGGTTTGATACAAGGGATGAAATTTTTTAATGGTTAACTCTTTGGAAAATTATATGAGAGCTTGGGTTATATTTGGCTATTTTTTTTGCAAACCTTGGATTGAATAACAGTAGGGGAAGATTAAAAACTACACCATATTTTATATTTCTGAAACTAAGACTCAGACTGGGGGTTAGTATATTACGACCGGTAATACTTCAGATTTGAAACAGAAAACTGTTTCAAAGAGGGGGAAGCTGAAGGCTGCTCTTAGCAGGAAACAGTTCATACAATGATTAGATCATTACAAAATATACAAAGCAGGAAACAGTTCATATACTGATTAGATCATTACAAAATATACAAAAATAACTTCTTAGGGTTTTATATTTAAATGAACAGCAAAAAGCCAGTAGCAAGTTTGAGGCATTTAAAGGACCATTTAGGATAATCACATTGACATTTGAAAACTGGAATAAATCAGAAGCCTCAAAACGACATTGCACTTGTATATATCGGTTTAACAAAAGTATCTTTCTCTTTCTTTGTTGTAATGTGTACAGATTCCAGAAAAGGGGGACGCCCCTAGCATCAAAACACAGACTCCTGAAGTGGATTTGAGCAAAGGTTAAGGGGAAATGGGGTGATTCGGTATTTTTAAACACCACTGACTTGACTGACTGGACTGGACTTAAATAGTTTAATTGGGCTAATAAAAGGTTTCATGAACAAAGTATTTTAACCATATTTTTTCTCTCTCTTTTTCTTCCTTGCTCTTTCTTCTCCTCTCTAGCACAGACAGGTACCTGGAGGGAAGATTAAATTCTTCTTGTTTCCATAGTGTATATGTCAGTTGTTTAAACTTTTAAGGTTATATTGTATTTTGATTGATGCTGTTGGCGCAAGCGATTTAATGAAGTTACTTCCACAGGCTCCAGGAGGAGGGAGGCCGGCGTGGGGGATTGCTTATTGCAGGGGGTTGTTGTGTATGTTTAATTTTGCTTATTGTAGGTAGATCCGTTGACTGCAAAGGCTTGGAAGGGTAGAAGACGGGACGAGAGTACACGGGTATCCCTGGAGAAGTCCAGTATGTACCTCATTTCAGTTTCAAGTGTATAGATGGATGTAAGAATAGCATTGTATTTCAGTTTTACAAACTCTGTTTTATTATAACATTACAGTGTAAGAGTACACACTAGCAGTAGCAATAATAACCATCAGGGTGTCCCATAATTAAGAAACAGGTTTTACTCACCAGGAAGCAACCACAGTCAGTTTTTTGACCAGGCCCACAAATGGGTCATGGATCCCACAGATAAAATAATCAAAAGGCCATACAGGGTGTTTAACAATTCGCAAGCTTTGGTGTCCAGCTTTTCTCATCAGGAGGGAGAATCTCTAACCGAGGAGACTTAACCACACCGGACTGGGTCCTGCTCAAAAGAGGGACAGGACGCCACCAGGTGGCGAAGAGAACATCACACGCCATCGCTCTCCAGAATGAGAGTGACACCTGTTACGACCACAACCAGTGCGCCCCTGCAGAGGAGCTGAATCGATCACTGGACCAGATGGAGGCTGATCTGCTGGAAACATCAGGAGGACAGCTCCCCGCTACACCTGGAGGAGGTGACAGGACCTTCGTGGGAGCTCACTCTTTGCCCCTTTGTCCTGGTAGAAAAAGGCAGTAGCAAACGTGGAGAAAGAAGTCTCCGCTCTGCCTAAGTCAGTCAGTCAGGTGGAACGGGTAAGGATGGAAGATTACCAGCCCTGACCGTGAAGAACAGAAGACGCGTCAAACTGATTTTAGTTTTGTCCCAATGCACACACATGTCATTTAGAATGTCTGATCAGACTGATAAAGGTTCTGAGGACTTTACATGAAGATATCTCCGCGGGCCGAATCCCGCCGAGCACCAAAAGGACCCTTGTGGACGAACAAGGCCTCCCACCGCAAGCTCAAGAACCGAAGACCTGCTAGATAGTCCTGTTTAAATTGAGTGTTTTGTCTTTTCTTGTTTAACATGAGTGTCTTGTCTTTCCTTTCAGTCATTCTGAGGAACAACCAGAGAAGGGTCGTGGATTCAATTGGAAACTCTTAACTATTCAAAATTTTACTCCATTCAATTGGGCATTTCATCATTCTAAAATCCCACGAGGTATTTTAAAGGTGGTTTAAAAAGAGGTCAATTTTGGTATTAGGATAGAGTTTTACTTATTCTAGTGTGTTGGGCATTTATCTTTTACTAGGAGTGTTGTAGTTTTTTGTATTTTTATAAAGGCTTATGCATTTGGTATTCTTCACAGGTTTTGAAGGGTTTGAACCAGGGGTCTGGTCCAGGACCCCTGGAGGGTTGCAGTAAGTTGGGGTCACTTCCATCTGGACAAATCCAAAAGGGTGTGATCTCCCATGAATATGGGGAGATCAAAAGAGGGATTGTTGGATTTCATTTTTTTATACCTTTTTATATTTCCTATCAAGCATTCAACTGTCATGTTATACAAAGTAATAATAATAATAATAATGCATTTTATTTGTCAGCGCCTTTCAAAACACCCAAGGACACTTCACAGCACTAAAAACACATTATTAAACAATATAAAATAACTATTAAAAACACTAAACCAAAAAGAAAATAACATTTAAAAACAACAGATAATGTGAAAAGGCTAGCTTGAACAGATGAGTTTTGAGTTTTGATTTCAAGGTCAGAAGGCAGTCAATGTTACGGATGTCCGGGGGAAGCGCATTCCAGAGCTGGGGAGCAGAGTAAGAAAAGGCTCTGTGTCTCATGGTGCTGAGGCGGACAAGAGGCACGTTAAGGTGGATGGAAGTGGAAGAACGAAGGGAGCGTGAATGGGTGGTAATGTGCAGGTGATCTAACAGGTAAGGAGGGGCGAGGTTGTGGATAGCTTTGAAAGTGAACAACAAAATTTTAAATTGAATTCTGAATGTGACTGGAAGCCAGTGAAGTTGCTGTAAAACTGGGGTGATGAGGTTAAATGAGGGGGTTTTGGTGATGATGCGGGCAGCTGAATTTTGAACCATTTGAAGCTTACGGATTAATTTGTGAGGCAGACCAAAGAGGAGAGAGTTACAGTAATCGATTCGAGAAATGACCAGACTGTGGACCAGGATGGAAGCAGAGTGTGGAGAGAGGGATGGACGGAGACGGTTGATATTTCGAAGGTGGAAATATGCAGACCGGGTAATACTATTGATGTGAGAGTGGAAAGAGAGAGTGCTGTCAAGAATGTGTGTGTGTGTCTTTCTTCCAGGGTTGAACTATACTTATAGAAAATGTTTACTAATTCTAACTATTTTACCTTTACATATAATCTTATATTAGCTAATGATAATTTTACAATTACACATTTGATATAGTACAAGCAATCAAATCATGCCAGATAGCAGGAAAGATTTGCTCTGAGCACAAGGTAACATAAATAAAGCTAGAACACATTTCTTTAATTTAGACTTAATATAGTTTGACTAAATAAAATCCCTCAGGTTCTCTCTTAATAATAAAAATTAACATTTAATCGTTTAATAATTGTTTGATACAGGGTCGGTTTAGATGAGAGGACACAGGTTTGATCTTCACAGTAAGCAAAAACAGAATGTTACTAGATGTGGGGGCAGGGTGACTTCAACTAAACTAAAACACAAGTATAAGTCAGAGGGATAAATTAAGAACACATAAACATGAGTTAGTTAAAAATTAATAGTTATTAATTATTCCTAGAAAGAAACAATTTTAACTCAATATCATTTGGTATCACTAAGGTATGATCAAGTTAACTGAAACAGAGCTAAAACAAAGAACCGATTTCAGGGAGCCATAAACTTTTTATCTGTGGAATTTAGAAACTAATGTCCTTCAGGGGGCGGGGTAGACCAATAACCATGGCAACCGAAGGGCTAAACCAATCAGAAGAGCTAGCTTTCTCAAGCTTTGATAAAAACCGGAAATGACACACGCTTAGCGAGCAGTTCCGGGGAAGACCAGACCGAGACGGTTCGTTCTTTTAATGCTCCAAATATATGCATATATTTTACAAATGTAATTGTTTGTCTCTGAATACCTGTAACCCTGTTTGTCAAATAAATCTTTTATACCGAGGGCGATGTCTCAGCTGTCTTGAACACGACGTGGTAACCAGCCATGACACATCCCTCACCTTATCCACAAAGTCCATGGTGTTCTGTATGTGGTGTTCTGAGCTGCTAACTAAAGGGATGAGTACAGACACCAGATATTTGGAAACATTGTAAGTGACAGAGTTAATCATGCTAACAATTGGTCTTAAAGGTACACCTTGTTTGTGGATTTTAGGTAAACAATACAGACTAGGTGTGGCCTCCCCTAGGTACAGTCTGTGGTACAGAAAACGGTCAATAGCATTGTCCTACTCCAAAATTTTCAGGCAATCTATCAATTTCTTCTTGTAACCACTTCCTGGATCTCTTTTCAGAGGTTCATAAGTGTTTAAGTCACTAAGGAGTGTCATAACTTTCTCTGGTCTCATTTGATGTCACATCACTCTTTACGTGCATTCCTGTTGATGATACAGTAGAGGGGTCAGTTTAAAATTAAAATCAGACACCACTCTGAGCAGCAGGACCACGCTTTCCACAGAACAACTGTGTCAACTCTTGAAACTGTGCCTGCAGTCAACCTACTTCACATATGGGGAGCAATATTATAGGCAGAAACATGGGTGTGCTATGGGGTCTCCAGTTTCTCCTATTGTTGCCAACCTGTACATGGAGGAGGTAGAAAAGAGAGCCTTGACATCCTTTTCAGGGACACCACCAAGTCATTGGTTCAGGTATGTTGACGACACCTGGGTTAAAATCAAATCTCAGGAAGTCCAACATTTTACTGACCACATCAACTCTGTGGATAAATACATCAAGTTCACAAGAGAAGATGTAAAAAATGGCAAGTTGGCTTTCTTGAACTGTGAGGTCTCAGTCTCTGATAGAGGGCATTTGCAAACTGAGGTGTACCGCAAACCCACCCACACAGACCAGTATTTGCAGTTTGACTCCCATCACCCTTTGGAGCACAAGTTAGGAGTCCTCAGGACTCTATATCACAGAGCAGACAGTGTCCCCACTAGCTCAGGAGCCAGGCAGAAGGAGGAATCCCACACAAGACAGGCTCTAGAGCAATGTGGATATACTAACTGGGCCTTCCTGAAAGCAGAGAAGAAACCCAAACAGGACTCCAGTCAGCCATTAGGTGAAAAGGAGGAACCCAGACCCAGACCAGTGGTCATTCCATATGTTGAGGGAGTATCAGAGAAACTGAGACGTTTATTTTCTAAACATAACGTCCCAGTGGCTTTTAAACCCCAAAATACAATATGGCAAAGACTGGTTCATCCCAAAGATCCAGTCCCCCGGCACAAACAGAGTAATGTTGTGTATGCTGTTCAGTGTCAGGAGGGCTGTGGTCAGTCTTACATCGGGGGAACAAAACAGCCACTTGCCAAAAGGATGGCCCAGCACAGAAGATCAACATCATCAGGTCAGGACTCTGCAGTCTACACTCATCTCCAGGCCAGCTGTCACTCTTTCAGGGATGAAGATGTGCACATCCTGGATAGAGAGGAACGATGGTTTGAGAGAGGAGTAAAGGAGGCCATCTTTGTGAAAAGAAATCGACCATCATTAAACAGGGGTGGAGGCCTACGTGTTCAATTGTCCCCCTCTTACAATGCTGTGATTGCTAGTATCACTCAGCCCTCTGTGAATAGTAAACAGCCACCAGTGTGCTAATGATCCATCGTTAGGCTGATGGTCCTTCTTGAGCATGTGATCAGCTGGTTTTCGTTGTCAGCAGCAAAACTGGTTGATCCACTCTGAGAAGGTGCTATTT
>NC_056506.1:2345210-2353204 GCF_014905685.2 Nematolebias whitei | reverse complement strand
AGAGGTTCATAAGTGTTTAAGTCACTAAGGAGTGTCATAACTTTCTCTGGTCTCATTTGATGTCACATCACTCTTTACGTGCATTCCTGTTGATGATACAGTAGAGGGGTCAGTTTAAAATTAAAATCAGACACCACTCTGAGCAGCAGGACCACGCTTTCCACAGAACAACTGTGTCAACTCTTGAAACTGTGCCTGCAGTCAACCTACTTCACATATGGGGAGCAATATTATAGGCAGAAACATGGGTGTGCTATGGGGTCTCCAGTTTCTCCTAGTGTTGCCAACCTGTACATGGAGGAGGTAGAAAAGAGAGCCTTGACGTCCTTTTCAGGGACACCACCAAGTCATTGATTAAGGTATGTTGACGACACCTGGGTTAAAATCAAATCTCAGGAAGTCCAACATTTTACTGACCACATCAACTCTGTGGATAAATACATCAAGTTCACAAGAGAAGATGTAAAAAATGGCAAGTTGGCTTTCTTGAACTGTGAGGTCTCAGTCTCTGATAGAGGGCATTTGCAAACTGAGGTGTACCGCAAACCCACCCACACAGACCAGTATTTGCAGTTTGACTCCCATCACCCTTTGGAGCACAAGTTAGGAGTCCTCAGGACTCTATATCACAGAGCAGACAGTGTCCCCACTAGCTCAGGAGCCAGGCAGAAGGAGGAATCCCACACAAGACAGGCTCTAGAGCAATGTGGATATACTAACTGGGCCTTCCTGAAAGCAGAGAAGAAACCCAAACAGGACTCCAGTCAGCCATTAGGTGAAAAGGAGGAACCCAGACCCAGACCAGTGGTCATTCCATATGTTGAGGGAGTATCAGAGAAACTGAGACGTTTATTTTCTAAACATAACGTCCCAGTGGCTTTTAAACCCCAAAATACAATATGGCAAAGACTGGTTCATCCCAAAGATCCAGTCCCCCGGCACAAACAGAGTAATGTTGTGTATGCTGTTCAGTGTCAGGAGGGCTGTGGTCAGTCTTACATCGGGGGAACAAAACAGCCACTTGCCAAAAGGATGGCCCAGCACAGAAGATCAACATCATCAGGTCAGGACTCTGCAGTCTACACTCATCTCCAGGCCAGCTGTCACTCTTTCAGGGATGAAGATGTGCACATCCTGGATAGAGAGGAACGATGGTTTGAGAGAGGAGTAAAGGAGGCCATCTTTGTGAAAAGAAATCGACCATCATTAAACAGGGGTGGAGGCCTACGTGTTCAATTGTCCCCCTCTTACAATGCTGTGATTGCTAGTATCACTCAGCCCTCTGTGAATAGTAAACAGCCACCAGTGTGCTAATGATCCATCGTTAGGCTGATGGTCCTTCTTGAGCATGTGATCAGCTGGTTTTCGTTGTCAGCAGCAAAACTGGTTGATCCACTCTGAGAAGGTGCTATTTAAGAGACTGAGCTGAATACAGCACCTCAGACTGAGGAAGTTTCACGGATGAGAGACGAAATGTTTCTACATTTTTTTGTTGTTTTGCTTTTTTTTTTTTTTTTTTTTAATGTCCAGAGGACCAGATTTAACTTTTTTAGGTCCTTGAGCTTGATGTAATCCAGCAAGAGGAAAACAAAAGTCAAAGAAGGTAATCCCACAACGGTTTAGGTAATTACACAATGTTGTTGGTAATTCCATTATGTTGTTGGTAATTCCATTGTTGCAATGCTTTAACCCCTTGGAAACAAAGTCTGCAATCCATTGAAAAAGTCATATAATCCACAACGATAAATCCACAACGATTGGAGGTGTTGATTGATCAGCATACAGAGGGGTTCCCTCGATTGAACTGCAGAGGCGACCACTGGATGGAGATTGGAGACCCACGTTGGAATTGTAGGTCTCTTCAGCGAAGGTTGCTGCTGGAGGTTCCCAGTGGGTGCCATTCTGGTTCTATGTGTTATGCATTTATGTGGTTTTAGTTGGGCTTACGAGTGGGATTTTACATAAGACCTTAACCTATATGCACCTGGTGTGTAAGCTATCATGGTTTAGATCAGCTAAAGTTACTAGTTTAAAGGGTGGGTCATGCTGAAAATTTTTTATATAGGGATTTATACGTATAGAAGGGCATTCCAAACTTTTTCCATTCCTAACTTGGTTTAAGTTAGATTTACATGGCAAAATATTGTTTGGTTCAATTGTCTGTTGTCCTTTTAGACGAACGACTTGAGGTTTGTTTTTTTGGTTTTCCCCTGAATGTTTTTGGAGTCTATGGCGAGACTCAACTGAAGGATTTGCTACCCCCCCCCCCCCCCCCCCCGAATAGGATTGTTCGAGTAGGTTCGGCTTGAGCGTCGTGAGACCAATGTAGATTATGGTACTTAAGGTAGTAATAATCTACATTGACTCCGCAAAGATTGAATTTTAACAAATGAACTGCATGTTGGCATAGTTAAAGTCCTCTTAGTCTCTAACTAAAATACACACAAAATTCATTCTTGCTGGGGGTGTTCAGAAACAATACCAAAAACCAATTAAACGATGTCTCAACATTGACAAAAATAGTGACTAAGCAACCAGTAAAACAACGTTTCAACATTGACAAAAGTAGCGATTAAGCAACTATAAAATGACGTTTCGGTGTGCCACTCACTCTGAATGTCAGATTTGATCACGCTATCGCATTTGGTAACATTACCCTAACTAACGTCACCCTCCTTCGGTCATGGGGGACCACGAACACGGGTGAGGACGTCGCTCCATGAGCAAAAGTTAGGATGCCCTTGAGTAGTTTTATCTGTTTGCGCAGAGGGCTTTAAGGTCTGGATTGGAATCCAGGTCTGCTTCGGACGGAGTGTTTTTCCCTGGGTCAGTCAAAGACAGTATCATCGAGTTTATAGCATGATCCGACTCCTGAAATTGGATGATGTCTGGGTCAGTTAGCACAGGTTGTACAGAGACTGTGTTGTCAGCCGGCTTGGCTGTAGCCTGTGCACGTGTGACTGCCATTACCTCGGCTGTAGGTTGTACTGACAGAGTTGCGAGCAGCCCGGAGGGGTCAGAGGACCACTGAGGGCCGTCCACGGCTCTGTCCTTGATAGCTGGCTTATCTGTCCCCGACGACAGTACAGCATCTTTGGTGTGGGATCCTTGGATCTCTACACGTTTAACTAACAATGGCAGGTAGTATTCGGTGGGCCCTGACTGTTTCAGCTCACAGAGGAGGCTTTGTAATTCAGTCAGAGTCGGGTTCACCGGTTGGGTGTTTTTGGTTCCACATGCTTTCGAAGGATAACTTACCGGGACTGTGTTCGCTGCTGAGAGGTCCTCGGTGCTTTCTGCGGTGCCTGCTGTTGGGCAGTCGGTGACTGTCTCAGGAGGCATGAGTGTTGGCAGGGGTTTGCTCACTCTAGCCCACATTGTCTGTGTACCATAATCTATAATCGCGTCAAAGCGATTTATAAAATCCTGGCCGACCAAAAATGGGAATGAGTCAACCGGAGACACATATACCGGGTGGTATAGTGTCATCTCGCCAACCTGCATGTGAACCATAGCTCTAGCTGTTAGGGTTGTCCTCGTCTCTGCGAGGCCCTGCAGTCCTATAGCACATTCTATGAGAGGTATTTCCCTGTGAACACCATTAGCGGCAGTCCTGAACTCCTCGAACAGTTTGGCTGACATAATAGTTATTTCGGCTCCACCATCCAGTAGGGCTTCATGTGTGAGGACTCCTTCAAGTGTGATCGACAGGTAAGCTTTCTTAGCGACCCCCTTTCTTATCAGGTTACACAGGAACCTTGTAGGATTTGGCCGACGTTTCTTCTCACGTCTACCTTCACCTGTGTAATCCTGGTTTTTCCGAACCATTGGTGCAGTTGCTGCTGCTCCTGGGAGTTCGGCTTTTGACGGACCTCCGTCATTGATGTATGAGATCACCCGCTCACCGTGTGTTGAGGGGCTCTCATTGTTTGTAACAACAAGGTTCTGGTGCCTGTCCATGACAGCGGCAGCGTTGTTGTTTGTGTCACCCTGTTTGGACTGAACCGTTAGCACAGCTATTGCTGTTTCTGAGGTTTCAGTTTGTGACGGGTCACCGTCGGTGACGTGTGATTGTACCCCCCCTATCTCAGGTGAGGGCGTGTCAGAGTTTACAACAACAGCGTCATGGTGACTGTCTGTAACATCAGTAACGATGTTGTCTGTGTGCTCTGCCTTATCAGCAATGATATTGCCAAACAAAGCGTTAGGTCGTTTGTCCGTGGCGACACCTTCCAACAAGTCCAACAACCGACGCACCCTGTCTGTCTCGTCCGAGCTCAGAGGACTGCGGTTCTCTTTCTGGACCTGCTGCTGTTTCTTTTTCGTCTCAGGCTGTTCAGCCCGACGTGGTGGGGAAACAGTACCCCCCCTTTGGGATTCCCAGTGGGATCCCTGGTTGTATGGGTCACTTTTGGTGTCATACTTTTTACCCTTAGGGCGTTCGCCCCCCTTCTGCTACGATCGTTCATCCTCTGGTTCCTTGGGAAACTGTTTAGGATCTCGTCTGGACCAGGGGGCTCTCACCTGTTGTGGTTTGGCTGCTGGGAAACCTCGTTTCCTCTCGCCTTTTTTGGGAGGGGGAGTCGAAGCTCTCATCCCTTCCAATTCTAATGACTGGGCAGGAATCCTCTCACCTGGGTGCACCTCAATGGGTGTTTTGGCCTGTGAAAGTGCTTCAAAAACATTCACAGCACAACTTTTTATCTCACTGATGGATTTCTCTTTGAAATTAGCCATCATTTGCACTGACATCCTTATGTCAGGGTGGAGATTTTTGCTGAACACGTACTTAAACGGTTCCTCTTCCTCCATGTTGGCCTCGTTCCTGTAAACAAAATAAGCCTGCAAAATCCTGGAATAATATGCCCTGTGGTGTTCATCCTTACCTTGCATGACCTTGTCGGCGGCTAGATAACTGCCAGGTCCCGTGCAAGGGGAATACTCTTTCACAAGAGCAGCACATAACAGGCGGTAATCCTTTCTTGTGGCATCAGGTTGACGCTCTATGAAGGAAAACACCATCCTGGCTGAAGTGAGCCTGATCAAACCTACTTTATCCTGAACTGTAGCGTTGGGATAGCTTCTTAATTGGAAGTCAAGGTTGTTCAGATAGGCCTTAGTGTCAGTTGAACCCAACGGCCCTGGCTCAAAGCGGTGGACATATTTTGCTATTTTGTACAAATCCAAAATTGGGAGAAAAGGCTTTATTATCAGTATTGTAGGAACCAAAATGGCACGTGGAGGTGTGTCGCTAGACTCATGTGGAGGTGACGGAATGGGATTAAGAGCAGGAGGTGCAGCAATATACTTCTGAGGTGGTGGTGGGTGACCTGGACTCTGACCTTGTTCGTCTTTGAGTTCTAGACAACCTTGCCCCATGTCAGAAATCTCATTTGTTGCAGCGGCTAGTTTCGCCTCATAGGCTTTTAAGCGTTCCTGTGATGTATGACATTCACTTTGCAAACGCACGCCTTGTTGGACTAACGCCGCCTTTTCCAATCTGCACTCGTCTAGATATTTTGATGTGAGATACAACTTTCGTTGTAGAACATCATTCTCTGAAAACAGTGCCTGGTACTTAATCTGTCCCACCCTCAGCTTCTCCTCATATGAGTGACCTTGTAATGACAGCTGAGCTTGTGAGAGCTCCCTCTCACATTGTAACTCATTCGCACAGGTCTCCTTATTCAATTTAGACTGTGTTTCGAGTTTGAGGTACTCCTCTGTTTCGCCGTTTAACCTTATTGCAAGGTCGTCAGCTTTGTTTACCACAGCATAGAATGTTGCTTTTAACAAGAGTGCCAATTTAGCCAGCTGGTCATAGCTTGACTTTGTTCTGGCTGTAGAGGTCACACCCTCTGCAACATCCTTCAGCTCGTCCAATAACTCTTTTGAGTTCATGCTGTCTACCTGTTTACCATATGGATGTAAGGATTCTGCAAGCAGCGTTAACGCCCTCTCCAACCAGTCCTTCATCTCACAAGGATCAATATTCTTTTCTGTCACATCTGCCATGGTTATTCCCTGTTCAGCACTTATCTGGTTAAACAGTTGCCAACTTTAGAGTTTTTAACAGGTAAATATTTGTATTTAAGTGAGCAGTGAGATTCACACACTATTTTAGCCCTGGGTTCACTCAACAGTACTGTTATAAGCCAACTTTTTCAAATGAATGGGCACCTATTCGTAGGATTCACACCAATGTGTGAATAATCTAAGTAAATGCCTTTTTAGCTAGTTACTTAATGTGCTTATTTTGTAACAGATACAAGAGCCAGGCTATTTCAGTGTTCATTTACTCCAAAGCACTTAAAATGAAATAAACCTGTAATTTTTGTAAAAGTCTCAAAGCAACTTTAGTTTTCAAATGCTTTTTAAGCAGTTTAATTTACCAGAATTTGCTATTTAAACAGTAACTCATAAACCAGGCTGGATTAACAAAAATTAATTAAAGGCAGTGAGCAGCCTTCTTTCAGGAAAACTGTTATACCCCTCTTTCAACAGCAGGTGGCGGTGTAAGCTTATTTTTACCGGTAGAAGTCTATGACAACTTCCTGTGGACTGTTCTGTTGACATCCGGTTGTTAGCCGTTAGCTAGACATATGTAGTAGAACATACGGATGAGATATATTCATACTGTTAAAACAGATTCTTTCATTTTTCTGGACTGTATAATGTACGTGCATTGAATGTAATAAAATGTGGACGTGAGACGTTAATTATCTTTGACTCACCACGACAGTGGGTCATTTATTAACAGAATCAAGTTTAACACATCACACATTTACATTAATTGGCAAGAATTGAGAATAACGACATAATTAATCAGCTTTACAACCAGGAAAACCATACGGCCATGATTTTCCGTTGCTTCACCACAGACATTTCTGAAAAACATCTGGATTAATTTGCTAGCAGATAGGAGAGTTTAAAGATGGAAAGATGAAGTTTATCTACAGAGAGATGTGTGAGGGAATTTGTCTGTTTTAACCAGAACATGAACGCTCCTTTGGAAATCAGCTTGGGCCAACGGTACGCTTAGTTGAGATCGACTCTTTTACCTTGCAGATGATAGTTTCAGCGTTGGTGTAGAGCTCTCCTTTCAACTCTTTCAGCGTCTCCGTGAGAACAGCTAAAAACCTCTGGAGTCGTGAGGTTATCAAAGACAGAAGTTCATAATTCCCAAATCGTCTCTGGTTCAGCTTGATTCTCTTTCAGCAGCATCCTGAATTCCAGCATTCTCCAAACTCTCTGGAACTCCAAACTCTCTGGAACTCCAAACTCTCTCTTCAAGACTGAGCTTACTGCAGCTTCAAGACTGAGCTGAACTGAGTATTGAACTAGGAAGTGTCAACATTTAAAGGGCTCTACTTCCGGTTCATTTGAGAGCTTCTGATTGGTCGATGGACCAAAACAGAGGTGTGTTTTGTGATGTAAGGTGTTATGAAAAGTCAAGGAAAAAGATTAAGATTGTTTAAAAACAGACAAAAGATTGTTATGGAGAATTCAGACTTCGTGGAGCCACTTCTTCCAGTATCTTGCTGTAAAAGTTAAACATGACATTTGTAGTATGACATATGCTGAGATATATTCATACATTTTACGGGTTCTTCATTTTTCTGACTGTGTAGCATGCGTGCATTGAGTTTAACAGAAATGTAACGAGAGACGTTATTTATCTTTGACCCATCAAAATGAATGCGGTCATTTATTTGCAGAATCAAAGTTTAACATCAAACATTTACATTAATTTGGCAAAATATGAAAACAATAACATGGCTAGTTTCACAGGAAGTGGGCACAATACGGCGATTGTCCTCACTTCTCAGCAGAACAGCAGACATCAATCACACGGCGGTGATTGAGAAACTTTGCTTCAGACATTTCTAAAAATATCTGTAATGATTTTAGGAGAAAGGAGAGTTTAAAGATGGAAAATGGAGATTTATCTTACAGAGAGATGTGTGAGGGAATTTATCTGTTTGACCAGAACG
>NC_056506.1:2335286-2345110 GCF_014905685.2 Nematolebias whitei | reverse complement strand
AAGCGATTTATAAAATCCTGGCCAACCAAAAATGGGAATGAGTCAACATGGGTCACGTGTACCGGGTGGTACAGTGTCATATTGCCAATCTGCATGTGAACCATTGCTATAGCTGTCAGGGTTGTTTTCATTTCTGAGAGACCCTGCATTTCTATAGCACATTCAGAGAGAGGTATTATCCTGTTAACACTGGCAGCGGCCGTCCTCAGCTCTTCGAACAGTTTAGCTGACATAATTGTTATGTCTGCCCCACCGTCCAGGAGTGCTTCGTGTGTGAGGACACCTTCGAGTGTTACTGACAGGTACGCCTTTTTGGCGACCCCCTTTCTGATAAAGTTACACAGAAACCTTTTGGTTTTTTTCTGACGCTTCTTCACGCGTTCAGCCTTATCTGTGTAATCTTGGTTTGTCTGAACCGTCAGCACAGCAGAAGCTGTTTCTGAGTGTTCAGCCTGCGATGACTCGTCATCGTTTGTGTGTGTGTTTACCCCCCCTTCTTCTGATGAGGGGTTGTTTGAGGCAACAACAGTTATGTCTTGGTGTGTTCCACCGACATCTGTTATGTTGTCATTCGCGCCCTCAGATGTAATGGGAATTACATTACTGCATAGTGCTCCTGGATGGGTTCCCGTGTCAGTGTGTTTCAAAGTTTCTAACAACCTGCGTATTTTCTCTGTCTCTTCCGAGTTCAGAGGTGTAGGGCCTTGTTTCTGGAACTTTTGTGATTTTTTCGCCTCGGTTCGTTTCGTCCGAGGTGGGGGACGGTCAGGTACGTCTTTCGGGGGTTCCTTTACGTACTGCCCCTGATGATATGGTTTCCCATATCGTTGCGTCCTACGCTCACCCCTTTTACGATAATCACGTTCATCCTCTGAAAGAGGAGCATTTTTGTCCCAACGTGCACCTTCATTACGTGGTTTGTTATTTTGAACAGACTGTTTTCTCTCCTTCTTAGGAGGAGGTGGATACTCGCACCTTCCTTCCATTTCTAGGGAGTGGGGTTTAACCTTTACACCAGGAAACACTTCTATGGGCGTCTTGGCATGAGAACTTGCTTCAAAGACATTCACAGCACACTGTTTAATCTCACTGATGGATTTTTCTCTGAAATTTGCCATCATTTGTACTGATTGTTTAAAATCAGTGTGGAGATTTTTGCTGAAAACAAACTTAAAACCTTCTTCTTCCTCCATTCCGGTATCATTTCTGTTACCAAAATAAGCTTGGAAGATTCTTTTGTAATAAACTTTTGGATGTTCAGCTTTACCCTGCGTGACCTTTTCTGCGGCTGGGTATCCAGCTGGTCCTGTGCAGGAGTCGTACTCTTTGATCAGAGCATCACACAGAAGTTTGTAATCCCTTCTCGTTGCATCTGGTAGACGCTCGATGAAGGTAAACACCTCTCTGTCCGAAGTGAGTCGTATCAGACTGATTTTATCTTCTACCGTAGCGTTAGGATAAGATCTCAATCTGAAATCCAGATCTCTGAGGTACGCTTTTGTTCCAGATGAGCCCAACGGTCCAGGAACGAAGCGTTGTACATATTTTGAGATTTTTTGCAAATCATCCATTGATGGAGAAGATATCAATGGTCTCACATGCGTGATTGGTGCAGATTGGTCAAGGCCTGCCCCTACCGCCCATAATGGGGGTGGGGGCAGCTGATAAGGAGGAAGAGGTACATATCGGTGCAGGTCTGTCCCTACCACCCGTGATGGTGGTGGGGGTGGGGGCATGGTGTCAGGAGGAAGAGGTACATATTGGTGCAGTTCTGTCCCTACCGCCCATAATGGGGGTGGGGGTAACGGCGTGGTGTCAGGAGGAAGAGGTGCAACAGCATCTGTCTGGGGAGGTTGTGGCTGACCCGGAACCTGATACTGTTCGTCTCTGAGTCTCAGACCAGCCCGCCCCATATCAGAAATCTGGTTTGTAGCTGTAGCTAATTTCTCCTCACAAGCTGTCAGGTGCTCCTGTGATGTCTGATATTTACTTTGTAAATTCAGCCATTGTCGGAGTATCCCCGCCTTGTCTGCCTTGCAATCGTCCAGCTCCGTTAATGCGATCTGTAACTGTGCTTGTAGCACATCGTTATCTGAACACACGGGTTGGTACGCACGGTCTTTATCCCTGGCTTCCGATAGTGATGCCTCAAGTACTTGTAGTTTGCTGTTCAGCAAATCAATTTCTGCACTTGTATTTTGCTGTAATTGAGACATCTGTTCATGATATTTTCTTATGCGGGCCTCGTGATCACTTTTAAATTGAAGGACGTATTCTTCAATTTTCTGAGCAAACACTATTTCACTGTCTAACCTTTGTTTGAGGTTATCAGCTTTCTCAACAGCCTTATAGAATGATTCTTTCAGCAAAATTGCAATTTTAGCCAGCTTTTCATAACTTGACTTTGTGATTTCTGTAGAGGTCACACTTTTTGCAACCTCCTTCAGATTGTCCAATAACTCTTTTGGGTTCATGCGCTCTGTCTGATTCATATATGGATGTAAGGACGCTGTCAGAAGCGCTAATGCGTTCTCCAAGCAGTCCGCCATCCCTTTTGGGTCAAAGTCTTTTTCTAACACACCTGTCATGTTTTTCACTGTGTAGCAATTTATCTGTTTAAACAGTTGCAAGTTTCAGATATTTTACAGGTAAATATTTGTATTCAAGTCAATGAGTTTTCACACTATTTTAGCTTTTTGGGTTTACACAGAAGTACTGTTATAAGTCAACTTATTCAAATGTGGGTACCTTTCTCAGGTTTTACCCCAATTCATGAATATTTAAGTAAATGCTCTCGGCAGTGTTACTTGTATGTGCTTATTTTTCAACAGATATCAGTTACCAAGCTGTTTTTAGTGTATTTTACTCTAAAGCACTGAATTTTTTATAAACCTGCAATTTTTCTAAAATTCTCACAGCAAATCAGTTTAAAGCGTTTTTTAAACCGTTCTGTTCCAGAAATTTGCTATTTTAACAGTTACTCATATAACTAAGTTGTGAAAAGAAAAAGAAAAGTTGATGATGTATCAGGATTAATCAGTCCTTCCTCAGAAAAACTGTTATTCCTGTTGTCCTCCTGTCAGTGACTTCTATTTAAAATTAAATAGGAAGATTTATTTTTAGGTGGCAACTTAAACAGAAAAGTTTCTTTTTCCTGATAAGTTTACTCTTATTTAGTGATTTTGCAATTAAACGTGTATTATCTTTCAAGCAAAATGAGTAAACTATTCAACTCTGTGAATATTTGAACCGTTTCTATTTTTTAAAAAGTTCCTAACTTTATTTTGTACCTTTTAAGGGATTACCAGTGAATAAAGTCTCTTTGGTAAATGCTCTTTGCATAAATACCTTTATAACTTTTAAAATACAAGATAACAGTGTTTATTCAGCTTTGAGGAACGTTTATTAACTCAAAAATGCCTTTTAGAAAAATAAAAACGTTTAATTTCACTCTTTAAACCTAAAACTGAAGTGAAACTGTGATTTAAAGTTTCTCCAGGAGGGGGAAGCGTTTAGCTTTCTACCAGCAGGAGTCTATGACGACTTCCTGTGATGTTCGGTTGACATCCTGTTGTTAGCCGCTTAGCTCAAAGTTAGCTTCGGCTAAACTCGGTTAAAATCAACATTTCTGAACGAATTCAAGCGTAAACGTGGCGTAGTTTCAACAAGCACGACTTTTATGCATGAACATGAGTTTTCTGGACATTATTGCAGCTTTATTTAGTGATTTTAAGCATAGTGAAGGCTCCGGTCGTTAGCTGTTAGCTTAAAATTAGCATCGCTAGCGTTGTTCAAAAAACATCATTTAATGACGGATTTTAAACTCTAACGTGGCAAAATTTCAGCGAGTATGCTTCGAAGAACTTAACCAGCGTATCAAAATACACTTTTAAAGCGCTTTTCAGCTTTAAAAAGCAGATTTTATTTCCCTATGAAAACGAATTTTCATTTCCGGGTCACGTGACTGAAATCACCAATGACAAAGCAGCAGGGTTGAGAGGAAGTTACGTAGGCACGTCATTCAACCTTCTCAGCAAATCAGAGCGCTCCACAGCAGCAATATTCAACCAATCACGACGTTAAAGCAACTAGCATGCTAGAAAAATAATTTCGTCACTTTTTCGTCTTTTAAACTGTCAAAATGCACTTTTTCTGTTAAAAATGTAACGAATCAACTCTGAGCTTTGCGGAGTCTGCTACTCCGAGGCACAACGTCTTTTAAACCGTTTAAAACAACTCGAACTTTTTCAGAACCGAGCCGGCCAGAACCGCATCTGGACCGTCTTTAAACAGAATAGAGCGTTTTCACCCAGCTCAAAACCTTTTTAGTTACGATAACAGGCGTACAAATTCAGCTTTCACAAAGACATATGACACTATTTCAGCTTCCTGTGAGCTTCCTGAGCTCCACAGTCCAACACGCTTAAAAACATGCAGCGTTTCGCTTCAGCGGTGCAGCATGAGCTGCGTTTCTTCACAGCTGATAAACTGTTACTTTTCTTGTATGCCAACATGTAAAAAATCAATCTTTACACGAATTCACAGTCATTTATGAGCACGTTACGGGCCACCAATTGTAGTAGTAACGTACGTACGTACGCCACCAACTGTAGTATGACATATAGGATATATATTCATACTTTTCACGAGTTCCTCATCTTTCTGACTGTGTAAATGTCGTGCATTGAATTTTAACAGAAATGTAACGAGAGACGTTATTTATGTTTGACCCATCAAAATGAATGCGGTCATTTATTTTCAGAATCAAAGTTTAACATCAAACATTTACATTAATTTGGCAAAATATGAAAATAATAACAGACAAGTTTCACAGAAAATGGGCTTCAATCACACGGCGGTGATTGAGGACTTTGCTTCAGATATTTCTAAAATATCTGTACTGATTTTAAGAGAAAGCAGAGTTTAAGATGGAAATGGAGATTTATCTTACAGAGAGATTTGTGAGGGAATTAATCTGTTTGACCAGAAAACGTGCACGCTCCATCAGATCTCAGCTTGCGACGGTACGCTTGTCGAAGTAGAAACCGTTACCTGGTTGATGATAAATCAGCTCGGTATAGGATCCTTCCTTGACTCTTTCAGCGTCTCCGTTGAGAGCAGCTGAAATCCTTCGAGAGTCGTACGGGGTTTGTTCAAACAGAAGTTATAATCCCAAAACGTCTCTGGATCATCCTGAACGCGTTTGCATCCAAGAACTCTAACTCCATCAACTCATCAGCACTCTGTGTGAAACTCTCAGAGTTCTGCAGCATCAGACTCTTTTAGCTCCATAAATCTTCAGCGTCTGGCTTCAGACTTCAGACTTTAGCACTCTCTTACAAGAACCGGGAAGTTGCCACATTTTAAATGAGTTGACTTCCGGGTCAATTTAGAGCTTTCTGATTCGTGGATGAATCAGAATAGGTGTGGTTTGTGATGTAAGGTGTTATGAAAAGTCGAGGTCAGAGAATGAGATTGTTCAACAACTAACAGAAAGATTATTGCAGAAAAACCAGACTTCATGGAGTCTCCCTCTTATTATCTTCTGAAAAGATTAAACATGACATTTTTCCTCGGTAAACATTTTAGTTGACCGAAACCTGACTTTTAACATACTTACAAAACTTGGCTCATTGCAGACAGAAAATCAAGAAATGCATATTAACCTGATTTCTTCTTTGAATGAGGAATAAAAATCATTACTTACTGTTTATGTAAAATAAAAATGAGTAGTTCTCTTCAACCTGTAAGCATTGAGTGAGCTAACACAATTTGATTATCAAACATTTGTAAAATAGTAATGATCATAGAGAATTGTCTTTTCTGCTTGATTAATTCAAGAAAGAAAGTCACCAGATGGCTCAAACTGTATTTCTGGATGCAGATCAATGAAATAACAGTCTCTGTTCATCTGATCAAGATTTGAGGTCAGATCAGGTTCAGATCAGGTTCACTACATCAGCAGCAAAACTGGTTGATCCACTCTGAGAAGGTGCTATTTAAGAGACTGAGCTGAATACAGCACGTCAGACTGAGGAAGTCTCTCGGATGAGAGACGAAACGTTTCTACATTTTTTGTTGTTTTGCTTTGTTTTAGGTTTTTTTGAATGTCCAGAGGACCAGATTTAACTTTTTTAGATTTTTCTACCTGGATTATTGAGCATGCATCAGGATACTTTTCTATTAGTGTTCCTAAGTTATGGAACGCTCTGCCTTTGCACATTCGATAGACCCCCTCACTGTCCATGTTTAAAACCCATCTGAAAACTCATCTCTACTCAGTGACCTTCAACCAACTGAGACTTGATTTTACTTTATTTTTATTGGTACTGATTTTATCTGCTTAACTCGTCATTTTATTGTGTTTTAATCTGAGTTTTGAATTCATTGTGTGCTTGGCTTTGTCACTTTATCTTTATGCTTTCTTTTATCTTATTTATTACTGATGTTCAGCACTTTGTTTCTGCTGTGGCTGCTGTTAAAGGGCTTTATAAATAAAGTTGATGATTATGAGAATGATGTTCCTTCATATTGAAACTCTGGCACAACAATCAACAATTTCCTGCAAGATCAATAAAGTTCCATCTTATATCATCTTATGTGAACAACTGTTTTTTGGCACTGAACGAAAAAAAGTTTAGAATACCTGATTTATTCTGTCATTTTGGTTCACAGGAGGAGGATTTTGAGGACATGATTGACTTGGCTGAAATTATGGAAAACCTGTACGGGTCCCTGTTTGACAAGGTGATCGTTAACGGAGACGTCACCACAATATTTAGGATGTTGAAAGCCGACCTCGAGAAGATGGATGAGGCAAACATCCAGTGGGTTCCTGCAGAGTGGATTTGCTCCACACCAAGAAAAGTGTGGAAAAGTTGCAGCCACCTGACAAGCTTGATTTGAACTGACTCACATCAAGTGCTTTTTATAGCGTTTTTCACATATTTTCCATCAGAGCATCGCACCTTTTGTGTTCATCAGTGTCGTGTGTATTTTGTATATACCATGGAGTAGTAGACAAGTCATTGCTTATTGTACGAGGGAAACAAAGATCTCTGCTCCTCTCCCCTGCACAGATCATTTGCTCAGAAGGAACACACGTTTATGTCAGAATTAAACAACATCTTTATACTTACAGACTTCAAAATGCATGAACAAGAGAGAACTGTTTTATATTACCTGAATTCAGAGGTCTTCTGTACAATTCTGACGTTTCTCAAGGTTCTTCCAACATTTATAGACTGTTTTCTCCACCCAGTGACATTTCCTGTTTTTAATTCCTGTCCAATAAACACCTTACAGACTCTCTGAAGTCCCTGTCTAATCTATCAGACACACACTAGCTGCCCTCTCTTTCCACTGAGTATATGACCCATAATCAGCACCAAGCCACACATAATCTTACAAACACTGTGAGACTCTGATTATCCCCTCGGCAACCTGGTACATTATCAAGTCTTACAAAAGTCATTATGACCTATTAAACTACTCGTCATTACTTATTTTATAATTCCCACACATACTCAAATGATGTGAATGGGATTTACCTGTCTAAATAAAGGTTGAATTAATGAATGAACTATAATTTAACTTCAGTTACCTGAGGAAGAACGTTTTTGATGTTTTGTTTGTCATTAAAGGCCTCATTAGAAATAAGTCACTATTTTCCTATTGACAGCAGACAGCGTCATGGTTTGATTTTAAAGTTAGCAGTCCTAGAAATGATATTATTTATTGGCTTATGGCCATATCTAACAGAAATTCTAGCCATCTTTATATGATCTATTTTCCATAATTCATAATGATCACCAATCCATATTATGCTATTTTCCACCATTTATCATCCAAGGTTATTTTAATCCCAACAATCTCCCTTTTGATCTATTTTTTAAGAAATCATTCTAATTAGTTATTAGCTCAAACTAATAGTCATAACATTTGACATTAGTAGGTCAAGAACATTTTGTGACTTTTTACATCTCTGTCATTTTTCCCTCTTGTTCACAGTTTTTATCACTTCTCAATAACCTTCTCTTGAAAGTAGGATGATTTATGTATGCGGTGGAAAACCCTCTCAGGGCAAATTTTCCAATAAGGCGAGAAACATCCGCATCACCTCATGCCCCATATGGCGATGGCCTTAAGGACACATTCAGCATCCTCCTGGGTTTCATCAGTTTAAAAGAAATCAAAAACAAACCAAAACGACAGTTCTTATCAGAAAGAACCCTCCCTTTCTTCCTCTTCCAGTTCTTCTGAGTACAAATCAAACATCCACAAAAGTAAAACAGAATGGCGTTATTCACCTTCATCTGGCAACATTTCAGTGTTATTCCCTCTTCATGAGTTTTTTTTTTTTTTAGAAAAGAAAAAAAATAGGATTTATTTTTTCATGGCAGATTATATTATTAGGGCCTCCTTTTTTCTCCTGAGTCCTCTATGATGTCAACCTATTCTGTGAGGGTGGTATTTTGTAGAGACAGCTTCCTGTTTTGTTTTTTTCGTCCAGCTCATGTTTTGGCCAGGTCCCATCCAAAACTGTCTCTCCTCTCGAGTCTGGTCCGCTTGGATGTTTCTGAGTGACTGTCCTTTCCTCTGTTGTCATCTCTGTATCACCATTCTCCACAGGAACAAGTTTCTCTGTTCTTCTCCTTTGCTTCTCTCTCATACTTCTTTAATGCTCTTTTGTTCGCCATGCCTGTCAGATCCGTTATTTCCTCCATCATCTCTGGATCAATCTCCTCAGTTGACGCAGACTCCAGGCCCCAATCCATGTCTCCTAGCTCCTCCTTATTCGGCTCGGCCTTTTCTGATCCCACGGCTCCTCTGTTTCGATGCACTGTCTCCATGTCTCCAGTAAAACCAGGTGTCTCTTTTTCCTTCCAACTTCACGGCATGGGAGGTTCTTTCCATCATCCTGTAGGAGCTGATCCACCTTGGCTCCTTCCACTTTCTTCTGATGGCCTTCAGTAGAGCCCACTTTGCTGTTTAAGGGTTCTCTGGCTCATCTGCCTTCCTTTTATCCACCACCTGTGATACAAAACCTGAAAACTTCTGCTTCATTGTTTAGGGGTTTTGTCTTCAGATCTCTAATTTTCCTGTCTACTTCTATCTTCACCTGGCAACAGTGTGGTTCTCCATCTGTCAAGTGATCTGCCTTCATGTGTGTCCCATCACATTTGCTATTATCATCCCAACAACTTAACCTCTTAGCTTTAACTTATCTCTAAGTTTAATCACCATAGAATCTCCTCCCAGATAATAACCATATTCCAAATCTATCAGTCTAATTTCAGCACTCTGACAGGTGACTGTATTTTTCTATCTCTACCAAGAATCCTAAAAATCCTGTTGACCTAAATGGGTTTGACTCTATAAAAATATTTAATCATTGCTTCTAGACTGTTATGGTTTTATAGTAGAACAGTAAGCATAAATAACAGTATCCCTTCATCCACCCTTTTCACGTTTACAAATGTGAACCTCGAACAAGGATGATTGACTTCTTCAACAGGGTCCTGAAACATTCACATTCTGTTTTTCTTGCATCAACACAAACCCCTTTTCCATTAGTACATGTAGTACCGGTACAGCACGGCTGTACTCTACTCGGTACGGTACACATTGTGCTTCCATTATGCTTTCAGTACCAGTTCCAGTGGGCAGGGTTCAAATTGACGTCACCACCTCTCACCAGCTGGTGGCGCTGAGACGCTGAAACTGTTTTCAGTACAGGGTGAGAATGTATTTTGAAGTTGTCTGTATGTATGTGTGTATATATATATATATATATATATATATATATATATATATATATATAT
>NC_056506.1:2331306-2335276 GCF_014905685.2 Nematolebias whitei | reverse complement strand
TATATATATATATATATATATATATATATATATATATATATATATATATATATATATATATATATATATAGTCAATAAGTGCCACTTTGTTGTGGAAATCAGACTGTTACAAGGATTCTTTTAGGCCTTTTTCAATTTGGGCCTGAGGGAAAGTACCAGAGATTTCCAGCCTAGTTAATTGGAAACGGATGAGCTGGAAGAAGGTACACTCCCACACACATGCAGGCAGAGATTAGGGAGAGAGGGGAAAAAAGAAAACATTCTCCTATTCTCATACTTCCGGTAAGATGGCGCCTGTGTACATGGCTTGCAATCAACCTCTGCTGATGGTGTTCGTATTTTTGGTGTTTTTTTCATTTCTCATCTGTGACATCAACTCTCTGCTGGTGTATGAATGAAAACAACTTTTGAATCTTCGACTTTGTGGCACCAATGTCGCTTATTTTGATCAATACGAGCGTAACTCTGGACCCCCCCGTCCCCCCCCCCCCTCCCCGTCCCCTCGCTGCTGGCGGACGTGCCTGCTTACCTGCAGCGAGGCGCGCACCTGCCTCCCCGGAGACATCGCTCAAGACGCCGTGGAAAACGCGCTGGCCGGCTGGTGAAACATAAAGCCCTGCTTGCTGCCTCTGAATCATCCTCTCCAGCTGATGGTGAGCGTTTCCACCTCCGATCCTGGCGCTGTGCAGATCCTGTGGCGTGCTGTTTGGTCCCGCTGTCGGGGTCCCATCATCACACTGGGCACGTGCGCGGCTGGGTTTCCTGACGGAGGCGCGCATCTAACTCTGCAAATCTGAGGCCGCTGGACTGGACACTGCAACCATCTCCTCCTGTGGTGAATTCTACGAGGATGGCCCTGATAAATGCCAGATCGCTGGCTAATGAAACTTTTATTTTGAACGACTTTTTCTGCTGCAACCGACTGGACTTTCTTTTCATCACTGAGACTTGGATCTGCCCTGGTGAGTTCAGTGTTTTTCTGGAATTACTGCCTCTGGATTGTTCTTTTTTCAATGCTCCAAGGACAACTGGTCGTGGTGGAGGATTATTGGCTGTTTTTAAGAAACATTTGCACTGCAGACAGCTCCATGGTTCAGCTAATTATTCGAGTTTTGAACTGCTCTGTTGTGAGCTGGGCCGCTCCAACCTAGTTCTTTGTGCTATTTTTTACAGACCCCCCGGATACCATAAACACTTTTGAAATTTTAAATGAACTCTTTGACTTTCTAACTGGTATTCTGCTCCAATATGATCGGGTTTTGATTTTAGGTGACTTTAATATCCACGTGTGCTGCCCTAATAAACCATTAGCTCAGGACTTTCTAGACCTCATCCAGTCCTTTAACTTTGTTCAGAGTGTTGTTGGTCCAACTCACCAGCAGGGCCACACTCTAGACTTAGTTTTAACACATGGTTTGTCTGTTTCTGATTTAGAAATTGGTGACACTGTTTGTTCCGACCACAAACCAGTTTTATTCAACACCTCATTGATTTGTGAACCTGCACCTCCCCCCACACCCAAGCCTTGTAGGATTTTTAACCCTTCCACCGCCACACTCTTCTCTTCCATCTTTGCTGGTAATTCTGTTTCAGACTCTGAACTCTCTGCGGGTCTTACTACAAAGGAGTTGCTTTCTCAGCATCAGGAGGCGTGTGTACAGATCCTGGACTCAGTCGCCCCGTTAAAGCTCAGGAATCGAAAACGCACGCCCCACCCTTGGGTAAATGAGACTACACGAGAGGCAAGACGCTTGTGCAGAAGAGCTGAACGTCGATGGAAAAAAGATAAACTTCAGTTGTCTTTTGAGATGTTAAAATCATGTTGGAAAGCCTATCAGACCACCGTTAAACAGGAGAATAACAAATATTTCTCAAAAATAATCAACTCAAACATTCACAACCCCCACGTTCTTTTCAGCACCATTAACACCATTCTAAACGTGCCTCAGTCTGCCACCATTGAGGCCTCTGTCGACACCTGTAATAAGTTTGTCAGGCATTTTGCTGAAAAGGTTGAGTCGATTAGGTCATCAATTCCACACTCCACAGCCGACCCTTCAGTTCTTGTCCCCTGCTCAGCAGTCTTCAGTCACTTTGACCCCATCTCACTCTCATTTTTAATTGAGGTCGTTGGTCACAGGAAACCCTCAGGCTCCCCTGCTGATCCCATCCCTGCTGATCCCATCCCTGCTGCATTTTTTAAACAGGTTCTACCGTCAACTAGACCCTCTGTTCTTGCCATTATTAACAGCAGTTTGGCTACAGGTGTGTTTCCTGATGTTTTAAAACATGCAGTGGTAACTCCATTAATTAAAAAACTCGGACATGACCCTGCAGCTTGTTCAAACTTCAGGCCAATCTAAAAACTTCCATTTCTTTCTAAAATCTTGGAGAAAATAGTTTTTAGTCAACTAACCAAGTTTTTGAATGTAAATGGAATTTTTGAGATTTTTCAGTCAGGATTTAAACAACTGCACAGCACCGAGACGGCTTTAGTAAGGGTCTGTAATGACATTCTGCTAGCAAATGACTGGTCAGTCTGTGATCCTGGTACTCCTTGATCTTACCGCTGCATTTGACACTGTTGATCACAGCATCCTTATGTCACGGCTAGAACACTGGGTTGGGATTACAGGGGTGGCGCTAGAATGGTTCCGTTCGTATCTGGGTGACAGGAGTTTCTGTGTTAACTTTGAAAATCATTTTTCTGCTTCTGTCCCTCTTTCCTGTGGGGTCCCACAAGGCTCCATTCTTGGACCCCTTCTGTTCTCATTTGTATCTGCTCCCCTTGGGGTCAATCCTGAGGAAAAGTGGTATTTCGTTTCACTGTTACGCCGATGATTCTCAGATCTATCTGCCTTTAAAACCAAACACTTCCTGCTCCATCCACCATTTGCTAAAATGTCTTAATGACATCAAGACTTGGACGGCTGCAAACTTCGTGAGTTTTAATGATCAGAAGACTGAGGTCATTGTGTTTAACCCAAGCTCTACCACTGTCACTGATCCTGTAAACCTGCACTCCCTTCAGCCACATCTAAAGCAGTCGGTTACCAATCTCGGGGTAGTGTTATGCCCCTTTTCCACTGTCACAGAGCGGATCAGATCAGTTCGGGTTGGTTCAGATCGGTTCGGGTCTGTTGTGTTTCCATGTACATTTCTGGACTCGTCTTACCACCTGGTGGCGGTAGTGCTCCCTTAAGCTATTTACTAGCCACCACTAAACGTATTAGAAGAAGAACACCCTGAAGGCTTTGTAACAGATGTTGTGGAAGAGATGTCATGCTCTAATGGAGTACCTCATGAGCTGTAACTTATAAACCTGATTCATAATCCTACGTTACTGCCTTCCTGCTGCTTTAAATCCATGTGTTTTTCATTTTAGTATAGATTTTTACAATAAAGATGTATTAAAAATATCTTCACTTTTATTATTTACAGATATGCACAAGGTTCATGTTAAAATTGCAAAACATCACACTGTGTTGTAATCTTTGAAACTGCTTTTACAATAAGATACAGACTTGAAAACAATTAGATTAAATTTTGTCCTTGAATTTTAAAGATTTGTCTTTCATTAAATTAAAACATAAATTTATTACTTATTAATCTAAAAAAGTTAAGTCTGGTCCTCTGGACATTCAAAAAACAAAACTAACAAAAAACATTTAGTTTATTTATTATAAACTGTATTGTTAGTTTTGTGAATGTCCAGAGGACCAGACTTAACTTTTTAGATTTTTCTACCTGGATTATTGAGCAGCATCAGGATATTAATTAATAAATAGTCAGTTGGTCTGTGAACACCATGGGGTCCTAGAAGAGTTGAAGAGGTGGATGTTGATGTCTGTGCCTCCCTGGTGAAGATGCTGCTCCCACAACCCTGAAGCAGAAGAGGATGGATGGATGGATGGATGAATGTGTATTGTGAAATTCTTTATCAAAAGGGCTCGTGAAACGGTCGGCACAG
>NC_056506.1:2326315-2331296 GCF_014905685.2 Nematolebias whitei | reverse complement strand
TAAAAGACAGAAGCTGTTACTGCTAGGATAAATTAGTGTCCTTTATTATCCTGCCACAGAAAACAACCGAGCAAAAAAACAAACATGTACACTCGTACACTCTTAACACAGATTGATATGAAATAACTTCTCACCGTGACACTGGCCGGGAAGTCGTTTTCGACCCAGGTAAAGGAGAATCACATCAAAATAGCACATGGACTTCAGCGCGTGCTGATCCACACCGGACTTCCAAAGATTAAGTTGTTTGATACATTTCTTATATACCTTCTTCCCTGACCGGATCGCGTGAGAGCAGATCAAAGCAAGTTTTGATGGTTACCAGAACAACGGATGAGGAGCTGGTGATTTATTACAAAGAAGGAGTACGGTGACCTCAAGGCGGGCCAAGACCCTGAAGTTAGAGATACTCCTTAAACTTCCTAAAGAGGAAATACGCACTCCTCCATCCCTCTGCAAACCATCAAAGAATGTCCCAAATATTAACAAAGGCAACATAAATCATTCCCCCCTTTGTCTCTGTGACATGTTAAACAAAGTACAATCCCTAATATGTGAATAACACGTTGTATAAGTGTGTTTAAATAAGTATAATATAGGTCTAGATTGGCATAAAAGCATTAAAATAATAATTTCTATATCATTCCACCCTTGCTTTTATGGCAATTTTAGACATTTAATTCTGAATAAGTAACACACACAAAATATATATGTTTGAATTGGCATAAGGGCAACTTCACACCTTATAAAACATATTTTTATATCATTCCACCCTTTTTGCCTTTATGGCATGTAAAACATAATTCCACAATACAACTTTTTTAGTTTTGAAAATGCCATCCCTTTAAGTTGAACTCTAAACGATCTCCGACCTCTGAATGGTCGAGTTCTAAATTGTTCTGAGACTTTATCCTAAATAAACTCACTCACACAGTTACTAGTTTCAAACCCCTGGAACATTTTGATTTATTACATTCCCACTGACACGATCATTGTAAATCAAAACACCTGGTAGGTGTTCAGATTATAGTTTTTTTTCACCAAACCATGTACCAACTGTATTATAAATTTCCTGATTAATTCTTTTTTTTTTAAACCCTAAACAAGTTCCCAAAATACACAAAGTTAATACAGAGATACATAGATCAAACTAGTTATTCTTCTTTTCACTAAACAAACAAAAGGGATACCACATATATTTTGCGCCGTAGATAATATTCCTGTGAATATATCCCACCAATGGTGAGCCGACGCCTATACTTATTAGTTTTAGCCATATGTAAAAACCTTTCTTTGAGCCATGCAGGTGGACACTGTTAGATCAGACACGTTTAGACTTATGAGACTTGATCATTTCAGTCAACTCTATGGACTCATTCAATGCGCATTTTAAATGATCCAGAGAGACTCGCCATGGAATAAGACGAGATTCAGAGCTATAATTAGTCAAACGATAAGTCTAGTTGTTCCGAGTTCACAGATGTACACCACACACACATCCAGAGAAAGGCACCTTAGGTACTTTTTATTGTTGCTCTAACCTAGTTCATGAGTCTAATCACACAATACCTTGTCTCTGGTTAAACATGGGTTAACATGATTAGTTTCAACATACATATCACTCTTTTATCAGACAGTTATTAAAGGCAAAATGTGATATTTGCATAACTGTGGTTGCCTTCATTACATTTTGTACTCTCCTCCACTTATGATGATTGGATGTAGTGACACCACCCTCTGGCAGGGCTCCTCCTGCAGCTGTACAAAAAAAAACTGCAAGGTACACAGGAAAACAAGTTCAAAGCTTCAATTATGTTGGAGAGCACTTTTTTCTTTGCTCCCCCACCTTTGGCTGCAAGTTTATTTCTTTTATCAGTATTTTGACCGTTTCTTCTTGAGTCATGACAACTGATGGTATCCAGAACCTTTCTTGAGTAACTGCCAACGAAGCACGTCTCCTCCTTCTCCTTAATTGGCAGTAAAAATCAAACTTCGTTCTCCTTTTTTTCTTTCATCTGGTTTAGCATGTACCGTTCCCACACATGTTACACAGTGGGGTTTCCACACAACTCCAATCTGACATCTCCTCAGGCACCACTGGGATGGTTTCCCTGTGGTAGCATGTCAAAAGTCACTTTGCACTCAGATCTTGCTTGCATCTTTTTTTTTAACCAAAGTGAACACCTGATCCTCCTCCACGACACGTCCTGGTGTTGCTGATGAGGCGTTGTCCATCTGCAACAAGGCACGTGATGCCCAAACAGCCTGCACTCCGATCTGACTTGGCACCTTGTCACCAGCTCCTCGGGGCGACCTTGATCGTCCAAACAACCAATACCAGGAGAGCATCCGGCTGTGGAAACAATAAAACTGCTTTTCAACAAAAAGAGAGAAGAATTAGTTTTCTCTTTAATAACACATAAATTGGTACTTTTACCCATTTTTCCTTCTCCTGCCTCTGGGATATTGCAGACCCAGACCAATTTTATAACTTGAATTTGACCTGAAATACTTTTCAGTTTGTCAAATCATGTCTTTTACTTTCTCAGCATTTCCTCTTTTTTTTTTTTAACAGTTCATCCATTCCCTTAATCAGCCCAGCAGCTTTGTGGGTGATAAGGAAATATGATAAATCCATTCAACACGTTTTCCAGTAAAATGGGTCCCATTATCTGTATCTGAAGGGGACCCTCATAAAATTATTTCATCATACTAAGACTTTTTAAAGTAGATGTCTGATTTGCATATTTACAAAGATGAGTCACCAACACACCTGAATATGTATCTACAGCCGTACATACATATCTACACCCCTGTGACATGGCAAAGGGCCAATGAAATCTGTTTGCCAGATCTGATATGGTCCCTTTCCTCTATTTGTCCCTGCATTTACTGTTGTGACCCTCTTTTCTAATGCTGACATGCTTCACATTGCTGTATTACAGTTTAATGTCATTCGTCTTGTTCTACAACTAATCAAACAATTCTTCATACATAACCACTTCATGCAAAAAGTGTCAATAATTAACTTTATTTATTAAAAAGAAATCCTTCTTCTAGTCTTGGCCCCACTCAAAATGTTTAACTCATCAGTTTTCAAAACTGAGAGGTTAACTTTTTCCACAGAACCCCTCTTGAAAAGAGCTGAACTTTCACTTTAAATGTGAAACATCTGCAAAACAAGATGGTGAAATTCTTTCTATCTCAGATATTTTTGGATACTTCTAGAGTTGTTTTTAGATGCTGTCAAAACTATAGCTGCAGGTAAACCATTTATAAACAACATATGTTGCACTTCCTTCCAAACAATATACAATGCACTTCTTTCAAAGCAAACAGCTTAACACATCCAAACAACATATTTATTTCTAGACATTTCAAATCCACCCTTTTCCCCTTAAACCATCTTGACTTTAGGCATTTTAAAACATCCTTAGTGGCCCAAAATGTCAATACTTGTGCCTTTAATGGCAACATCAGATGTCTTAATTTCTCCTTTGACCTTTGGCATTTTAAAATCAATATCACCTTCAAGTTTTGGGGCTTTTTAATTTAACGTCAAGATCTGGGCTCTCTAATTCTGGACCTTTGATGTTCAATGTTTGACAATATCTGCTTTTCAGAGTGTTGATGTCAACTTTTGGACCCTACTTTTGCCCCTCTAATCCAAAATAATGGCTTCCAGCCCTCAGCTCTTCAGCTGACACATCATTCATCTCAGCTGCATGCACTCCTGCCTGCATTAATGCCCTCCAGAAAGCAGAACGAGTAAGTTCCTGCATGTTTTTCTGGCCGTCCCTTCTCGGCCCACGACCCATGGGTTGGCCAAATGATTTTTTTCACAGCTTTCAGCTCTGTGCTCCTCCTTGTGAACGCACAGCGAGCGCGCCCCTCAGCACATCTCTGCTCGCACTCCCACAGGGTCACCCAATGACCCTGTAAATCAGAGTCCTCCGATGTTATCTGTCGGGCTGTTTCTACACAAACTTCAAACAACGGTCTTGAGTCTTGCAAAGCTCTGATTCGATGCGCTTTCATTTTCTGACCTCCACCTTTGTCTAACAGTCTCGAAAATCGAGCATCTGTGGGTTGTGATATTAAACTCGACGGATTCCATCCGTCAGCCAACCGTGCAACATAAGCTCCGAATCGTTCCGGCAAAACATCACGCTCTTTCTTCCTCCTTATCTGACCGACCGCGCCCTCAGCTACATTAATCAAGCGGTCTAGCTTGCACTCTGTCTGCGCATCAGATAACAACTGTTTTCGTTGTAAAAACTGTTTCTCTTTCTTCTGAACTTCCTCAACACATTTCTCCTTCTTTCTCTCAAACTTTCCTCGCAAACGGGACACCTGCTCCACCGCCCCGTCAGCTACACTGCTCATTCTCACAAACTGAGCAAGCCGTCCATTCAACAAGCAGGCGGTCCTCACATTCTTGTTTGCTCCATTGAGCCTGTATTTGCATTTTCTGATTTTATGCTGAAGTCCTGTCATTGGTGCCATCTTTCTGACCTCCTATTGCCTGCAAAAGCGGTCAAAACATCACTCGGACTATCTGCTTTCAGAAAAATTGTTCTAACAACTAAGATGAGCTTCTTCACACCTCTTCAAAAACAACACAAAAAAAAAAACAACTGGGATGGGGACTTCTTCCCATCCCGGTACAACTTTTTCTCCGTTCAGCTCACGCCTCCTCAGGCGTCTGAATAAACTTTTTTTCCTCTGTTTTAAATTCTCACACAACGGCTCGGGCGTCCCCTCCACCTCTTAAACACAAAGCCAGGGTTGGATAACCCGGCACAACTTCTCACACAACGGCTCGGGCGTCCCCTCCACCTCTTAAACACAAAACCAGGGTTGGATAACCCGGCACAACTTCTCACACAACGGACTCTTTGTCCAGAATGCAACTCGCATTCTCTCAACACTCTCTTTTTTTTTTTTTTTCCTTCGTTTGAATATGGTGCAGCCGTTCAGA
>NC_056506.1:2316869-2326215 GCF_014905685.2 Nematolebias whitei | reverse complement strand
TGGAGCTCTGTCAGGTGTAGACTCCTCTGATGGAGCTCTGTCAGGTGCAGACTCCTCTGATGGAGCAGGAGCCGGGAGGCTTGGAGGGTTTAATGTGGAGTTTAGAGATGAACCGTCACGCGCTGAAATACGTTCTGGATAAAATACAGTGAGAAACGGGACCGGAGGACAGTTAGCGTTTATGCAAATTAGCTTAGCATCGTAGCACCGATGGCGTCGGCCTCTTTTGTTAGTTAAAAATATGTTCAGAACCGATGGGATGAGTAATTTAAAATATGTTTAAAGTTAGAAAACACTCACCATCTTCTATAAATGGTTCAAGTAGAGCAGTAGTCGTGTCCAAACCACCCTCCAATCCTCCATCTAGCTCGCTTTGACTTTTTTCGTCGGCCACCAAGCACAACAACACGTGCACTTCTGCATTTGACCACGGCTTTGATATTATTGTTGTTGTATAGCTTCAAAATACTAAAAGATACGCTCCTCGTGTTATCGCTAATGGCAAGCGGTAGAGAAAAAAATGGTGGATCGGGTTGTTTGGAAAGACTCCACAGACTCCTCCCCCGACCAATCAGTGACCGACAGTGTTTCTGATGTCACGGCGCGGCTCGCTCGGAACCCTTGAGAAGCCGGGCCAGAATTTAGCGAGGCGAGCCGGTTTCTGGAACAGTGGAAAGACCTCAAACGCGCTTCAACCCGGAAATATCCGACCCGCGCCGTGACGGTGGAAAAGGGGCATTAGACTCAGACTTTAAGTTTAATAAACAAACCAACTCTGTTCTACAAAAAAGCTTCTTTCAGCTAAGGCAAATAGGAAAGCTTAAGTCCGTTCTGTCCAGATTCGACCTTGAAAAACTAGTCCATGTATTTATTACAACCCGGCTGGACTACTGTTACTCGCTTTATGTTGGGGTTAGTCAGGCTTCACTCTCACGTCTCCAGCTCGTACAAAATGCTACTAACAGGAACTCGCAGGTTTGAGCACATTACTCCGGTTCTGTCCTCCCTTCACTGGCTTCCTGTACGTGTCAGAGTTGATTTTAAAATCCTCCTGCTGACATCGAAGCGCATTAACGGCCTCGCACCATCATATCTCTTCGACCTTCTTCATCCTTATGCTCCTTCTCGGTCTTTGAGATCATCAGACCAGCTGCTTTTGGCCGTACCAAAAACCAGCTGAAGCTCAGAGGAGATAAAGCATTTTCAGTCGTGGGCCCTAAACTTTGGAACAATCTGCCCATCAACATTCAACAGGCCACCTCAGTCTCTGCTTTTAAACCTCTCCTAAAAACACACCTATACTCATTGACATTTAACACAGGGTGATCGGATTTAGATCTAGTTTTTCATTGATGCTGATTCTGTTTATGCTTTTGTTATTATTCCTATTTAACACAAAGTCATCAGATCTGATTTAGTATTTCATTGTTTCTGACTGAGTTTATGCTTTTTGTTATTATTTCCTTGACTTTTGACACAACGTGATCTGATTTAGTATTTCATTGTTTCTAATTATGTTTTCGGTTTTATATTTTTATTCCATGTACTGTAAATATATCTTGCAACTTTTTATTTGATGATGTGATATTTTTGTTAAGCACTTTGGTAACAGTTTCTGTTTTAAATGTGCTCTATAAATAAATCTGACTTGACTTGACTTGCCTAATGAAACTGTCATTCCTTAAATAAAGAAACAGTAACTGTTGATTTACAAACTAAAGTAAAGATAATCAAGTTGATATTATAATCTGTTGTGATTTTAAAATGTATTTTGTTTTAAGTTAATTTCATGTTGTTGAGAGTTTAAGAAGGAATTGAACTGTCTTCTCAGAAAATGTTTTCTAAGAAATGTTATACGAGTGAAGAGTTACTCAAAAAGAGTGTTTCACATTAACGCTTCCTGAAGCAGCTCCGAGCAAACATGAATCCATATAAGGAAACAGAGAATAGAATAACAGCTCTAAGTTGAAGCAGAAGAAGATCCGGACTAAACCGAACAGATTAAGGTGACACCCAGTTTTAATATGTATAAGAGTGATGTAATTATCTCCTATGGACATGCATAGAGATCCTGAGCCAACTCCAGCCCAGAAAGGAGGGCCAAAAGAGGTGGCATGATCCATCCGAGGTGGTGACCAGAACTCACTCTATAAGTACACGCTGATCTGACAAACTGGGGCTGAAGACGACTGGAGTGTGAGGAGAACAGGACAAGTTTTTGACGGCTCCAGCTGAGGGAGAAATTGGACGGATCCAAAGAAAAAACTCCTCTGTGAAGCTGCAGAGGAGTTATTCTTTACTTCAGCCTGGATCATCCACCCAGATCCTTTTTCTTCAGATTCGGAACAGCTGTTGAGCTTGAGGTGGCCTCATTCCAGAGTGGGTGAGGTAATTTGCTCCTTATTACACCGAAATTCTTAGGAATTCCACCAGAGAGTGATAGTAGGGAGACGTCTCGAAAATTTTGTCCTTTGTCAGCCTTTATATCAGATTAGAGCAGTAACCTACAGAATTGCAAGCAGAGAGATTGATTATATTTTGTATTCAATTGCTTGGGGTTTCCGAAGGTTGTTAGAAGTGGTAAAGGATAATATATATTGGATCAGGTTGTAAGTTGGGGGTGATTGTCGAAGGTCAATTCATCTCACAAGACCCTCAGAGCATGTGGAGGGGCATTAAGTGCATAACAGATTATAAAGGAAGGAGTGAACAATGCCCCAAAGACCCATCTCTGCCTGATGCCCTCAACAAGTTCTATGCACGCTTTGAAGACCCGAACAGACCACTTAGCACCAGACTCACCTCACCACCGGATGAAGAGCATCTCAGCGTGACCTCAGCAGAAGTAAGGAGTACCTTCAGGCGGATTAATCCGCACAAGGCAACTGGCCCAGATAACATCCCCGGAAAAGTGTTGAAGGAATGTGCTGATCAGCTCTGTGAGGTGCTGGCAGACATCTTTAACACCTCACTTACCTTGGAGACAGTTCCCACCTGCCTGAAGACTGCCACCATCATCCCAGTCCCAAAAAGCTCTACAGTGACTGGTCTGAATGACTATGGGCCAGTGGCCCTCACCCCGATAGTCGCTAAATGCTTTGAAAAACTGGTCATGACTCGCATCAAAACAACCATCAACATCAACGAGGACCCTCATCAGTATGCATACCGTGAGAACCGATCAACAGAGGATGCCATCTCCTCTGTGGTCCACACTGCGCTCAACCACCTGGAGCAGAAAAACTCTTACGTCCGTATGCTCTTTGTGGACTTCACATCCGCCTTCAACACCATGATCCCCCAAACCCTGATGGACAAACTATCCACACTAGGACTAAGCCCCTCCATTTGCAACTGGGTACTAGACATTTTAACAAACACACCACAGTTAGTGAGGATCCACAACCTCTCCTCCTCCACCATAACCCTCAGCACTGGCTCTCCTCAGGGATGTGTGCTGAGCCCCCTCCTGTTTACGCTGCTCACGTATGATTGTGCAACTACCCATCCAGGCTGTCACATTGTAAAGTTTGCAGATGATACAGCAGTGGTGGGATGCATCACAAACAATGATGAGTCCAGCTACAGGCAAGAGGTGGAACACCTGGAGAGCTGGTGCAAAGAGAATAACCTTCACATCAATGTGAAGAAGACAAAGGAGATGATTGTGGACTTCAGAAGGAACAAAAACATCTACACCCCCCTGAACATAAGAGGATCTGCAGTGGAAGTGGTCTCCAGCTACAAGTACTTGGGTATACACATGAATGACAACCTCAGCTGGAGCAACAACACCACCAGCCTGATCAAGAAAGCTCATCAGAGACTCTACTTCCTCAGACGGCTGAGGCGAGCTGGTCTGGGAAGCTCAGTCCTCACCTCCTTCTACAGGTGTGCAGTGGAGAGCATCCTGTGCTCCAGCATCAACGTGTGGCATGGAGGCTGCACAGCTGCAGAAAGAAAAGCTTTGCAGAGAGTGGTGAAGGCTGCACAGAAATCTGTCGGAATCAGCCTCCTCACCATCACAGACATCTACACCTCCAGATGCAGGAAGAGGGTCACCTGCATCATGAAGGACCCCACTCACCCAGCACACACACTTTTTGCCCCACTCCCCTCAGGAAGGAGGTTAAGGAGCATTAAGTGTAGAACCACTAGACTGAGGAACAGCTTCTACCCTGAGGCTGTTAGACTCATGAATCTCTAACTAGAATAATCACTGTGAAAAACCATATCATGTTGCTGCTGATCTGTTTCATGTTGCTGCTGATCTGTTTCAATGTTGATGTGTTCATGCGTGCACATCTGCTCACAGACTCATGTTCATGCTGATGTTCAATGTTTTATGTTATGAGTGCTTAGTGTATATTTAGTTGATGTTTTTCTTAGTTCATATCTTAGATGTTATTACTGTTTTTCTTATACATTTTATTGTTGGATGTAACTGGGACCCCGTGTACATAATTTCGCTCCACCACATGTACCACATGAGGTGCGAATGACAATAAAGAAACTCTGACTCTGACTCAGATTGTGAAGGTTTTTGGAGCATTTAAGTGCGTTAGAACGATCCTAGGGGCTCCTAGGGCATGGTCGGCTTTCCCAGCTCTCCTCAGGATCTGAGCACCACCTTGCCAAGCGGACTGATCAACCTCTGGAAAACTTGGTTCAATGTTAACCACAAAAGTTGGAGAGATTTTTAAAGGTTCCGTAGCTTTGATTATAAAACAACATCCATGAATCTTATGCCTAGATTCCAAACTAAACCAGATCGGGTAACAATTGTACCGCTAAAATTAGGAGATGAGCAGCCGTGAACGTGCTCTTCCTCGTCGGTCGAACGTCCCCACTCCTGCTACTAGGTCGGGCGAGACACGAGGTGAGATTCTGGGTGTGATGCATGGATAGGAGGTTGTTAACAGTCTGGGTGAATCATCTCAACACAGCCTTAGACTAAACTGCCCTAAAAAACAGCTACGGGTGATACCTGAGCCTTAGGATTAGTTTTAGACCCTTTGGAGGAGAAGGCTACAGTGAGGGCGTGGCACGCATCCTGTGTCTACCTCACTGGGGAAGCTAAACATGGTGGCAGCGGTAGGATACGTTTTTTTAGAGTAAAGACCCCCCAAAGAGAAGGCACGCATCAGAGGACTGATCAAGCGCTGAAAGAACACAGCCCCTAGAGTTGAGGAGGTGTGAGCGGCTGGACCAGGCCACCGGCCAAGTGCCCCTTAGTAAACCACTAGGCTGTGGGTGGGGTAGAAGGGCTTATGAAGGGTTACTGACCATAATCCAAGTAGTAAGTTAAGCAGCTGGTCTGTTCCCATCCAGTGATCAAGTAATAAAGCCAGGTGGCTTTGAAGAACAGACAACTCGAGATGACTAAAACAGAAAGATGGCCACAGGTGTGGCAGGAACAGGACTGGAGGACCAGCCCAAGTCAAACGATCCAACAGAAACAACACCCAAGCCAGGGAAAGGAATGATAGAAGGAGTAAGGGTAGGGATCCTCCCATATGGAAAAGGTTTTGGAACCTGGCACCGACAGGTACAGCTCCAATTCAAAGACAGTAACCTGGAGACAGATGAAGAAGCTCTGCAGCAAGACCTGACTAGATGTATCGAAGACCAGGGTGTGTACTATTGCAATAAAGCAATAACTGGGTATCAAAAAGTAGTAGTGCGAGACCCAGCTAAAATAAAATCAAAAGCAGAAGTCAAAAAGTGGCTACAATGGTGGGTGCAGACGGTTGAGGCACCATGGAATACGCTTCTAAAAGTGATGATCAGTCCCACAATTGAATATGATCCCCTAATAAAGATGGTAGCTAGGACATTGGGGTTGGGATGGCTTCTAGTTAACCCCGATGCAAAAGCAGCCTCTAGGTTTAAGGAGTATGCAGAGGAGTTGGCGAGATTGGCTAGTTATAAGAAAGAGAGACAACCAAGTCCAGTGGAAGGAAATGAACGAGGATCAATAGTAAACTCTCCGGGAGAAACGGAGGACGACTCCGACTTGGAGAAGGGAACAGATGAAACACACAAGGGTAAACCGTTCTTACAGATTAAAACAGAACAGGGAAATCAGAGTAATGTCAAGCTGGAAAAAGGAGCATATATCCCAGCCTCCCATACAGCCCCCCCCCCCCCCCCCTCTGGAATTTCTCTCCAAACCAAAGATGATATAGTCAATAATAACTGTGACCCAGACCTAGACTCAGAAGGTGATAACCTAAAACCAGAAGACAAAGTCAAAAGAAGTGACAGTGAGTGGAATTCTGAGGATGAGGCAAGAACAGGAAAAGGTGACCAGCACATGGATGCCCTTGCCCAATGTTTAGTAGAGAAAATGAAAAAGCATTGGATAGGTGGGGAAGAGTTGAGCATGGGACCCCTACGAAGAACAAAGACGCAAAAGACGGTAGAGCCATGTGATAATCAAATAGATGAGTACGGGGATCCTGGGGAGGGTCCCTCAGGAATGCCCAAGGAAACCCACAGAAAAAGGGAATCTAAAGAGAAAAATTGGAAACCAAATCTTGAACCAAACCTCAACCAAAAAGAAGATGAAAGAGAGCCCAAATCGTTGCTGAAAGAAAAACTTGGGCAGTCACCAAGAGATGTGCCCAAACACCCTCCGAGAGAGACCCTAAAACTAGTACTTGAGGAAGCCCAAGTCATAAAGTTCCCAAATGGGACCCGAGTGTATAGGCTGAAGGTAAATCCTTGGACAATGAAAGCCAACGGGTTGTTTGTGTTCACCGATCACAAATATAAAATCCATAATTCAACTTTCAGAAAAATTCTCAAGAAATTAGCTGGGAGTGAATATCAAGCAGAAAGGGTGAAGGGCTCGAAGTCAAAAGTAAAAAAAAACACAAAAAAAAAAACTGTAGTATGAGTTTTTATAACTGCTTATTGTTGTTGCTGTTGTCCATTGTTGTCATCTTTCTTTGTTGAAATCAGGTCTCTCTTGTAAATGAGTCCTCGAGGCTCAATGGGATTTACCTGTATAAATAAAGGTTGATTGATTGATTGATAAGCCTAACCAGCGATGCCGACCTCCCACATTTTGCCATAATACATGTCCCAATCAAAAGGACAAGACGTTTTAAAAATAGCTTTGTTCCTGCTGCTCTTATTGAAATGAACAAACTGAACTGACACCGGTGTTCTCAGTGTTTTAACAGATTTGTATCTAATGATAAACTAACATTTAATATATTTTTATACTAGATGGATTTTAAAGTTTTACTCTCCTCTTTTATGTCCTACTTTGCTTTGAATTTGATTGTGGAGCCTTGAGCACTATTTTCTGTAAATGGTTTATTTGAGGTGTTCTTACTTTTAACATTGTGTGTACGCATGGATGTACACTCATGCTCTGCACCACCAAAAACCAAATCTACCCTTGGGTATAAATAAAGTAACCTAACCTAACCAGATACATCCAGGGTAAACTCAGGTATACAATTTATTCTTTATCTCATTTCTAACCATCAAGCTTCCAGGAAGCAGATGCTGGATGAGGCTCTGCTGAATTTCATCCTGATGGACTGCCAGCCCCTCAGTTTATTTATTACTTATTTTATATAAAAATTTGTAAAAAATAAAAACACATTCCCAGTCCACAAACATCCTCATTCACAACACGTTCACTTATATTTTCACGTAATGATACATGTTCACATTATTTATTGACTGTATCTAAAAATATCAAATATATTTTAAATTTTAAATGAAAATATGAAATAATATAAAATACAATGACTTAAATAGTGTTAAGATATTTTTTAATCTAGACTGGTTTTATGGTTTTGATCTGCTCAGAGACGGGATTATAATGAAATTATGACCCGGTTCTGATATGGTTAAACTGGGCCAGCAGCTCTAAGAGTCTCCCTGGGATTCAATATATGTCAACTAGTTTAATCAGTTTGCCACATCACGTAGAAAGGCTTTGAAGCACCGTCTCATATTTCCTAACACGTCAGTTCACATAACATCACACTTGGCCACACCCCTCATACACTGATAGGCTGAGCTCCCCTTCTGCGAAAGGAGGAGTCATAGGACCCCATAAATTAGTAATGACACGGGACTTCGAGGCTCTTCTGGGTCTGTGAACGCGCCACAGTCTGGAGAGTCTAGCGCTGTAAATTGTAATCTTGTCCTGCCTTTTTTAATATAATTGATAAAACTTAATTGACGTTTCCTTGATTTATTTGTTAGCATGAGTTGCCACTTCTGAGGGAGGTTCGAGCCGGGGGTAAAGACGTGGGCTGGAGGGGGTTCCCGGATCCGGTGGTCCGCAGCCAGCTCCCAGCTCCCATCTTTAACAGTAGGTCATCAAATCAGTGTCAGTTGAGTCTGTCAAATAAGTTGCCTGTAGAGATGTTTAAGTTCCAGCAGGTGTCAGTATGCAGTGACACAGTATGGACACAGGATCAATACAGTTTGGTCATGTGTTGAAACGCTTCATGATGCCTCATCAACCCATCACTACTGTTTACTAATAAACAGTTTACACCATACATGGTGTTCAATGGTGTGTGCTGATCCAAAAAGTTCCAGTTCTTGTCAGTATAATCTAGCACTGAGCGAGAGGAGCTGGGCTAAAGAAGGGGTCAGAGCATGTGGAACTGATTAGAGCTGATTTGTGACAGAGCAGAGGAGGCATGGTTTAGGGTGACAGGAGCTGAAGATGGGTGACAGGCAGTACTGAACTGAACATGAAAACTAAACAAACCTTGGGATGCAGGTGCAAAAACGTGACAACAAGATACTTGACTCCTCTCCTCAAAATGTAACGAATCAACCCCCTGAGCTGCACAGAGAACGGCGCTCCGTGACAAAACGTCTTTCTAGCTATTTAACAACTCGTTCGAACTGTTCCAGAACCGAGTCGGCACCAGAACCGAACCGGACCAGAACAGCGTCTGGAACACAGTTTAAACAGAATAAAGCGTTTCCACAGCTCAAAGCCAGCTTATGTTACACATACAGACGTACAATTTCAGCTTCAAAAAGACATATGACCAATTCTAGCTCTTAAAACATCGCCAGCGTAACACAAACGCGCAGCTCCACGCGTGCTGCGTAAATACGCACGGTTTCATCACAGCAGATAAACTGTTATTTTACAACCTTGCCAACATGAAAATCAATGTGTACACGGTTACAGTCCATTTAGGAGCGCGTAGCGGGCCACCAGTTTGTAGATGAACAGATGCTGGGATATATTCATCATTTAACGCGGGTTCCTCATTTTTCTGGACTGAATAAAACGTGCATTGAATTTAAGGAAAGGCAAACGTGAGACGTCATTTAAATTTGACCCATCAAA
>NC_056506.1:2315560-2316769 GCF_014905685.2 Nematolebias whitei | reverse complement strand
AATTTTTTTCCGTCAAAGAGCGCTAATTTGGAGGCCTTAACATATCCCAAAACTCACCATATTTGACCCAAAATTGTCCCCCGCGAGAAATTTGAGGTATTTAATGGAACCAAAAGTGGGCGTGGCCAAACTGCTCCACAGCGCCCCCTAACGTGAGATATGACAACTGGTAAGTCCTAGAGAGCTGAAATTTGGTACCCATGTACAACCCACCGAATCAAGAAAAAAAGTCTCTTGGAGGTATGCCTTAAACCAAACAGGAAGTCGGCCATTTTGGGTCAAAGGGTCAATTTTGGCCGTTTTTCACTTTTCGTACAGGGCGAATTTGAACGAACTCCTCTTAGGGATTTCGCTCAATTGGTTTCAAACTTTTGCCATTTTGCTCAGTAGGCATGGCGGACCAAAAGTTATCAGAACGGTGCAAACCGACGCATGTTGAGGGGGCGGGGCCGGACCTCAAAATTATGCTTCACGCCAAAAATTTCCAAACGCTACAACTTTCACATTGAAAAACAGAATTGTACCAAATTTGGCATGAGTCATCCCTGTCCCATGCCCGACGATACCCTGAGGTCAAATTTTGATGTCATCAAAGCCCCGCCCCCTCAGAACAGGAAGTGACTTTTTTTGCTTGGAATGCTCCCTGCCTGACACTCTTGACCCATTCAGGATGATCCTGTGTTAGAAGGCAGATAACAAGTTGGTCTGACTTGCTTTGAAGCGCAAAGTGCTTCTGCTGGAGGATGTGGGCGTGGCGGCGTGGCGAATTCAGAAGTGACGCCGTTACAATACGTTTGGCTCTAAATTCCACAGATTTGATCCGAGGTTCATGAAAATCACTATGATTGATCATTGCCCGCCCCTTGAACAGGAAGCCATGATAATTGCCCAATAGCCTCTCTAGCGCCCCCTAGAATATTTTAAAACCTGAGCCCCAAGCCATTTTTCGACTGATAATTCTGAAACTCGGTGAACATGTGTATCTTCTCAGGACCTATGAAAAAGTCTCTTGGAGCTCTGGTCCAAACTCAACAGGAAGCCGGCCATTTTGGGTCAAAGGTTAATTTTTGGGCGTTTTTAACGGCGAATTTTAACGAACTCCTCCTAGGGATTTTGAAGGACTGCCTTCAAACTTGGTTAATAGGCCTTTAAGACATTGGAGAGTAAAAGTTATCAAAAGCTTTCGGTTTCGTTTTGTTAAAGGGGCGT
>NC_056506.1:2311097-2315460 GCF_014905685.2 Nematolebias whitei | reverse complement strand
TCAACATACCTGAACCAATGACTTGGTGGTGTCCCTGAAAAGGACGTCAAGGCTCTCTTTTCTACCTCCTCCATGTACAGGTTGGCAACAATAGGAGAAACTGGAGACCCCATAGCACACCCATGTTTCTGCCTATAATATTGCTCCCCATATGTGAAGTAGGTTGACTGCAGGCACAGTTTCAAGAGTTAACACAGTTGTTCTGTGGAAAGCGTGGTCCTGCTGCTCAGAGTGGTGTCTGATTTTAATCTTAAACTGACCACCTCTACTGCATCATCAACAGGAATGCACGTAAAGAGTGATGTGACATCAAAAGAAACCATTGTTTCATCAGTCTCCATGATGACATCCCTCACCTTATCCACAAAGTCCATGGTGTTCTGTATGTGGTGTTCTGAGCTGCCAACTAAAGGGATGAGTACAGACGCCATATATTTGGAAACATTGTAAGTGACAGAGTTAATCATGCTAACAATAGGTCTTAAAGGTACACCTTGTTTGTGGATTTTAGGTAAACCATACAGAATAGGTGTGGCCTCCCCTGGGTACAGTCTGTGGTACAGAAAACGGTCAGTGGGGGCAAGGCTGTTTAAAACCTGAAAAATAAACAAAAGAATTTTAAAATGAACTCTAAAATACACGGGCAGCCAGTGGAGAGAAGCCAGGACAGGTGTGATGTGCTCTCTTTTGCAAGAGTTTTAATAGACCAGGCATCAAGTCGCCTCAAAAGCACATAGATTTGGCAATCATCAACGTAGCAGTGAAAGGAGTTGTCGTGTTTTCTAAAGATCGATCCTAGAGGAAGCGGATATAAAGAAAAAAGCAAAGGCCTTAAAATTGAGCTCTGAGGAACCCCACATGACAAGGAGCAGAAAAGGATTCACACCCTCTAATTTTTTACAGAAAATGTTCTGTCTGCCAGATAGGACCCAACCACTCCAGAGCAGTCCCACCGATGCCTACTTGGTGCTGTAAACGTGACAATAACATGCTGTGGTCCACTATGTCAAACACAGCAGTTAAGTCCAATAACACAAGGATCACATGATCACCTGAGTCACATGCCAGGAGGATGTCATTAAAAACTCTCAGCAGAGCTGACTCTGTAATGTGGAGAGTTTTAAATCCAGACTGGAAAACATCCATGATGTTATGTTCATCCAGAAAGTTTGTAACTGAGCATAAACAATTTTCTCCAAGATTTTTGACAGGAGGGGAAGCTTAGAGATGGGCCTAAAAATCCCCAACACAGTGGATTCTTATTTCAAACACCCCTTTTGTTCATGGAAGTGGAAAACTTGGTTCAATGAAACAACAGAAACATGGGAGGTTTTAAACGGTTTTATTAGCTTTTGATTATAAAACAACATCCATGAGCCTTGTGCCTAGGCTCTAAATATCGCCAGCTCAATTAACAATTGTAACGCTAAATCAGGAGATGAGCTACCGTTAACTTGCGCTCTCTCGTCTGCTAAACGTCCCCACTCCTGCTGCTAGGTCGGGCGAGGCACGAGGTGAAACTTTGGGTGTGGTACAAGGATCGGAGGTAGTTAACAGTCTGGATGAATCATCTCAACACAGCCTTAAAACTAAAACTGTCCTAGGGAGCGGCTGCAGGTAATACCTGAGCTATAGGATTAGTTTTGAGACCCATTGGAGGAGAGGCTGTGGTGAGGGCGTGGCACGTGTCCTGTGCCTACCTCACTCGGGAAAGCAAGACATGGTGGAAGCGGTGGGATACGTTTTTTTTTTAGTGTAAAGACCCCCCAAAGAGAAGGCGCGTGTCGGCGGGCTGATCAAGCGTAGAAGAGAGAACACATTCCCTAAAGTTGAGGGAGTGTGAGCAGCTGGACCAGGCCACCAGCCAAATACCCCTTGGTAATCCACTAGGCAGTGGGTGGGGTAGGAGGGCTTACGAAGGGTTACTGACCATAATCCAAGTAGTAAGTTAAGCAGCTAGTCTGTTCCCATCTGAAGTACAAGGAATAGAGTCGGGAGACTCTGAGGAACAGGCAACTCGAGACGAAAAAACAGAAAAATGGGCGAAGAAGCAGAAAATGTGGAGCTGGATAACCAGTCCAAGCTGAACGATCAGACAGAAGTAACACCCGAGTCAGGAAGAGAAATACTAGGAGTAAGGATAAGAATCCTCCCATATGGAAAAGGTTATGAAACCTGGGACCAGCTAAAGCAGTTCCAATTCAAAGACAGTAATCTGGAGAAAGATGAAGAAGTCTTGCAAGAAAACCTGATTAAATGCATCGAAGAAAAGGGTATGTACCATTGCAACAAGGCAACAAATGGGCTTCAAATGATAGTAGTAAGAGACCCAGCTAGAATGAAAACCAAAACACAGATCAAAAAGTGGCTACAATGGTGGATACAGTTGGTTGAAACACCGGTGGATGCGCTAATCGCGGTAATTATCAGTCCTTCCTTTGATTATGACCCTTTAATAAAAAAGGTAGCCAGAGCATCAGGATTGGGGTGGCAACTAGTTAAACACGACATGAAAGCAGCCCCTAAGTACCAAGAGTACATGGAAGAGTTAATGAGACTAGCCATGTATGAACAGAAAAAAAAACAGGAGAAAGGAGTCGGACAAGAACGGGCATCACAAACGGGCTCTCCAGGAGACTCAGGTAAGAGGGAACCCGAATTAGGTGAGGAAAAAGAGAAAGCAACTAAAAGTGAAATACTCGTAACAACCCAGACAGAAAAAGAAAGTCCGAGTGTTGTCAGACCCGGAGCAGGAACATTTGTCCCGGCCTCCCATGTGAACCCCTCTTTTGTGAACCTCCCATTTGGAAGCTTTCTCTTAAGCGATAGCCAATACAGGGAGACTAAGACTCAAGACCCAGACTTAGACTCAGACGGTGAGCACATAAGATCGGGAGCCAAAGTCGAAAAAAATACCAATGACTGGTCCTTTGATGATGAAGCAGGAAAAGAAAAAGATGATCAACAGCTGAATGCCATTGCCCAAGCTCTAGCAGAAAAATTGAATCAGTACTGGATGAGTGGAAGAGGGTTGAATGTGGAGCCCTTAGAAAAAACAAAGACGCAATCAAAGTCAGAGCTAAGTAATGATCAAAGAGACAAGAAGGAGAACCCAAGGGAGGGCTCCTCAGGAATGTCTAACGAGACCCCCAGGAAAAGACTATCCAAAGAGAAACATCGGGAACCAAAACTTGAACCAAAATCTGAGCAAAAAGATGAAAAGAAGCCCAGAGCGAGGATGAAAGATAAAATTAAACCAATACCAATAAACATGCCCAAATTCCCTCTGGCTGAAACCCTTAAACCCTTACCCGAGGATACACAAATCGTACCATTCCAGAATGGGGTCCGAGTGGGTAGGCTGAAAGGAAGCCCTTGGATGGTAGATGCCGACGGGCTGTTGGTATTCACCGATCACAAGTATAAAATTCATAACTAAGCATTCAGAAAAACTTTACAGAAACTAGCGGGGAGCGAGTACCAACAAGAAATTAAAGCTGCCAGCAGCATTGAAGGCCCTAGCAGCAAAGCACCGCTCTGGCTTTACGGTGACAGCGGGAACTCCAGCGACTCCGCCCAGTCGCCATCGCGAACGCTCTCGCACCCGTCCCCTGTTCGTTCACCAGGTTGCACATTCACCGTACCTTAGACATCATTTGCGACCACATAAGCTCAAGCAACACCTCCTTGTCGCCATCGCGAACACGCTCATGCGATTCCCGCACGCGTCCACCAGGGTGCGCATATACTGAAACTTTGCAATCACCTTCCGCCTATATCAGCATGTTCCGGCTGCAAGCCTTACAAATTTTGCTAAAATCCGACCTTCCAGACAGGAGTTATTGTCACTTCCTGTTTTGTTGCGAATGTAAAGGACTTCCTTTGTCATGGAAACCTGTTCAAAGGTGGATAATGATCAATCATAGTGATTTTGGTTCACCTGGGCTCAAATCTGTGCAATTTAGAGCCAAACGTATTGCAACGGCGTCACTTTTTAATTCGCCATGGCGCCACGCCCACATTCTCCAGCTATAACTGTTTTGTTGTTTAAATCAAGTCAGACCATCTTATCTGTCTTCTAACACAGGATCATCCTGATTATGTGAAGGGTGTCAAAAAAGGACCATTCCAATTAAAAAAAGTAACTTCCTGTTGTGAGGGGGCGGGGCTTTGATGACGTCAAAATTTGACCTCAGGGTATCGTCGGGCATGGGACAGGGATGAGTCGTGCCAAATTTGGTACAATTCTGTCTTTCAAGTTGAAAGTTATAACGTTTGGAAATTTATGACGTGAAGCTCAATTTTGAGGCCTGGCTACGCCCCTTTAACAAAACGAAACCGAAAGCTTTTGATAACTTTTACT
>NC_056506.1:2282538-2311087 GCF_014905685.2 Nematolebias whitei | reverse complement strand
GGATATGTTAAGGCCTCCAAATTAGCGCTCTTTGACGGAAAAAAATTAGAAACGACAATTACAATAGGCCTTCGCAGCGCGCAGCGCTTAGCTGCTCGGGCCTAATAACTCATTTACAACAGTGGATGGAAGGCTTGAAGCCAAAAGTGAGCCTAACTAGCGGTGCTGACCTTCCACATTATGCCATAATACATGTCCCGATTATAAGCTATGAGGAGGCGACCAGCGATGAAAGATATACAGGTCCTTCTCAAAAAATTAGCATATTGTGATAAAGGTCATTATTTTCCATAATGTAATGATAAAAATGAAACTTTCATATATTTCAGTTTCATTGCACACCAACTGAAATATTTCAGGTCTTTAATTGTTTTAATACTGATGATTATGGCATAAAGCTCATGAAAACCCAAAATGCCTGTCTCAAAAAATTAGCATATCATGAAAAGTTTCTCTAAACAAGCTATTAACCTAACCATCTGAATCAACGACGTAACTCTAAACACCTGCAAAAGATTCCTGAGGCTTTTAAAAACTCCCAGCCTTGTTCATTACTCAAAACCGCAATCATGGGTAAGACTGCCGACCTGACTGCTGTCCAGAAGGCCATCATTGACACCCTCAAGCAAGAGGGTAAGACACAGAAAGAAATTGCTGAACGAATAGGCTGTTCCCAGAGTGCTGTATCAAGGCACCTCAGTGGGAAGTCTGTGGGAAGGGAAAAGTGTGGCAGAAAACGCTGCACAACGAAAAGAGGTGACCAGACCCTGAGGAGGATTGTGGAGAAGGGCCGATTCCAGACCTTGGGGGACCTGCGGAAGCAGTGCACTGAGTCTGGAGTAGAAACATCCAGAGCCACCGTGCACAGGCATGTGCAGGAAATGGGCTACATGTGCCGCATTCCCCAGGTCAAGCCACTTTTGAACAAGAGACTGCGTCAGAAGCATCTCACCTGGGACTGCTGCTGAGTGGTCCAAAGTTATGTTCTCTGATTACAGTAAATTTTGCATTTCCTTTGGAAATCAAGGTCCCAGAGTCTGGAGGAAGAGAGGAGACACAGAATTCACATTGCTTGAGGTCCAGTGTCAAGTTTCCACAGTCACTGGGGTGTCATGTCATCTGCTGGTGTTGGTCCACTGTGTTTTATCAAGGGCAGGGTCAATGCAGCTAGCTATCAGGAGATTTTGGAGCACTTCATGCTTCCATCTGCTGAAAAGCTTTATGGAGATGAAGATTTAATATTTCAGCACGACCTGGCACCTGCTCACAGTGCCAAAACCACTGGTAAATGGTTTACTGACCATGGTATTACTGTGCTCAATTGGCCTGCCAACTCTCCTGACCTGAACCCCATAGAGAACCTGTGGGATATTGTGAAGAGAAAGTTGAGAGACGCAAGACCCAACACTCTGGATGAGCTTAAGGCCGCTATCGAAGCATCCTGGGCCTCCATAACACCTCAGCAGTGCCACAGGCTGATTGCCTCCATGCCACACCGCATTGAAGCAGTCATTCATGCAAAAGGATTCCCGACCAAGTATTGAGTGCATAACTGAACATGATTATTTGAAGGTTGGCGTTTTTTGTATTAAAAACACTTGTCTTTCATTGGTGGGATGAAATATGCTAATTTTTTGGGACAGGCATTTTGGGTTTTCATGAGCTGTATGCCATAATCATCAGTATTAAAACAATTAAAGACCTGAAATATTTCAGTTGGTGTGCAATGAATCTGAAATATATGAAAGTTTCATTTTTATCATTATAATATGGAAAATAATGACCTTTATCACAATATGCTAATTTTTTGAGAAGGGCCTGTATGAGGGAGATGTTAGGAGCCATCGAATGAGGAGTATCCAGAGCCATAACTCAGGGTTTTAGGTGGCTGGTGATGAGTGTCGATGGGTTGCGGTCCCATCGCCTGCAGTGGGAGATAGCTGAGCGCGTGGCAATTCGCTCAGCTATGTGGTTAGCAAAAGAGATGTCTACAGCAGCAGCATTGAAGGAGTTGATTATTGTAACTCCCACTCGTCTAGATGAGGATCGGAAATCAAGGGTCGTAGCCTCAATGACAAAACCAGAGGAAAAACCAATTGAAGAACCCCTAAAGTTAGGGAAAGAGGACACAGAGAAATCATCAACATCACAGGGGGTCAAGAAAAGTGAGGACCCTTTAAGGATTAATCCTCAGGGATCGAAAACGCCTCTGACCTCACCCTCAGAAAAAGACTTGAAAAGTTCAGCCACAAGACGACGCAGAAGTGGCGCAGATTCACAAGAGGGACAGTCAAGGTGTAAGACACTAGCAAAAATACAACCATTAAATGGAGAGAGAGAGGAAAGCGATGAAGAGAGCTCACAGGGAGAACCAGAGGCTGATCTGAGTCAGGAGGACACAGATGATGGAGGTAGTGCCAGCTTAGGATCAATAGCAGGCCAATACGATGGTCCAATCAAGCCATTGAGAATAGGGCAAAGGAAAGGACAGAAGAAGGGGGTAGAGATACTGGATGTACACAGGTGTCGGAAAGGTTGGCCAGAGACTTGAGTTGGGGTCCGGTACAGGCGAGTGATGGGTGCCGAACCTACATCCCTGAAGCTGGCCAAAATCATTATGACATTCCACCAGTTTGGGCAGACAGGTCAGAGGAGATAGTGGAACTGACTGTAAAAGCTACGTTGGGAGAGTGGGCCAACATTTTAATGATGCCTTCGTACCCCACCTTAGCAGCCCACAAACCCTTAACCAGTAAGTTTAGAACAGGTTACTTGGGAATAGTGCACGATGTGATGCTAAGAAGGATGAAAAAGACTGCCTACAAATATGCCCAAGAAACAGAAAAGAAATTGCGAGATGAAATATCGGCCGATGAAGAAGATGACACATCCACGGCCGAGGCAAATCCATCATATCATGTGCCTCAATCAACCCCTGAACTGAAGCGGGCAGACCAAAGCCGAGCCTCCGGCTCAGACACTGACAGTTATCGTGAGTACAAAAAGCTGAAAACCTTAGTGAGAGAAAAAAGACCCCAAGAGACCACTGAGGAATACATCAAAGATGTGTGGCCCATGGTCGTTAGCTCTACTGAATGTGAAGCAGCAAAAAAGCTGTGGCTTGGTAATGTCACTACAAACCCAGTGAGTAAAGGGGAGTTGGCTCAAAGCTAGTATGAGAAATTAGTCCTGGAGGATATGGACGACGAGGACTCTCAGATTCAATGGACAAGAGTGCGCATGGATCAAGGGCAACGCCTCACACCAGTCTGGTATCAACTCAAACAAGTAAATTCCCCCTAACAGATATGTTAAAGCCCTGAGAAGCATAACAAAAGGGAGAAGGGGAGAAATCACATTTGCTAAAATGCCCCAACATGAGACCACTGTCGCCCAAATAGATCAGGCAGTGAAGTCATACGACCTAGAACAGCAGTTCTGGGATGAGCGAAATAAAAGCAAGGCAAAACAGAGCCCAAAACAACCGAAGGCAGCTGAAAGGGCCCCCCAGCAACCACAATACAGGGAGCGGCCCCCAAGGCCGCAAGAGTCACCGTACAAAAACCAGTAACCAAGAATATTTCAAGCTCCAGCTGCAAACCAAACACCCCAGAAGTGGGCAAATATATACTGCCAGAGGAATACGCAAAGCTCACCCCAGAGGAAAAGAAGGCCCTCCAAGAGTCCCGCACGAAAGGGAATGGAGGGCCAGCTAAATGATGGCCAAAAGGTTGTGGGTCACCCTAGAGAATGCCTATTGGGATGGGGATAAAATCTACACTAAACTAGGTGGAGAGCCTTCCCTGATAGACTCTGGGGCAGAGGTGTCAATGACCCGCAGAAACCTAAAAACAATAGGACACCTCACGGTCCAATTGGCTAATGGTACCGTAGAAAAAATGTCTTTTGGCTAATGGAAAGGAATTGTATGGATAAAGGGACCTTATAACCTCATGACAGTAACAGATTTGAAAGAACTAGGAAAGCCAAAAAGAGACCGAAGAGCCCTGAATAGATTGCTGAATACACTCAAATCCAGATTAGTAAAAATAGGGCCAACACATGAAAAAAAAAAGGAAATCAGAGAGTGGTATAAACCTGTAAATATCCCCCAAGTAACAGAGCAAAAATTAAATGAGAGCGACTTCTCCCTGGCAGGGAAAGAGAAGTTAAAACAAATCATCAAGTCAGCCTCAGCGGCCAAGTTTAAAAATGACTGCAGGGATTTGGGTCCAAGATTTGTGCACATAATCGAAGGAGGAGTACATCCACCTGTGCGACAGTATCCCCTCAACCCAGGGGCAGTTGAAGAAATGAACAAAATCGTAAGAGAATTAAGTGCTTTGGGGATCATTAGAGAAGAAACAAATCCTATTACTAACAGCCCCATCCAGGCAGTAAAGAAACCCGAGTCTGCCGAAGGAGGATGGCGACCAGTAATCAACTTCAAAGCACTTAACAGACGAACAGTGGCCAACCGAGCTAGCCTAATCAACCCACAAGGTACTTTGAAAACCCTGCAAGTGAAAGAGTACAAATCCTGCATCGACTTAGCAAATGGATTCTTCTCGCTCAGACTGGCCAAACAATCACACGGGAAAACAGCTTTCACCCATCAAGGGAGAAGCTACGTTTGGCAGCGATTGCCACAGGGATACAAAAACTCTCCAAATGTGTTTCAATCAGCCGTGATGGATGTGCTTAAAGACTTAGGTGCCACAGTTTACATCAATGATGTGTTTATCGCAGATGACACAGAAGAAGAACATCTGGAAAGATTAGCAAAGGTGGTGCAGCGAGTCATAGAAGCAGGGCTGAAATTGAATCTGAAGAAATGTCAGTTTGGACAGTTTCGAATAAACTATCTAGGGTTTCAAGTAACAGCCGATCTGGGACTCTCAGAAGGCTACAGAGAGAAACTCGAACAGATTCAGCCCCCCGAGTCTGAAAATGAACTGCAAAAAATCTTAGGTTTATGCAACTATGTGAGAGATCATGTCCCCAACTATCAGAAATATGCCAAACCCTTGTATGCTTGCCTAAGAAAAGAGAAAGGGAAAACGAACAGAAAAGTAAAAAAGCTTGGATTTGGACCGCTGAAAACCAAAATGACATGGAAAAACTGAGAACAAAAATACAGGAAGCGGTACGCTTAGAACCAAGAAGCCTTATGACAAAACTCGTAGCTGAAGTTAGCTATGAGGAAGACGATGCCATGATAGCAGTTAAAAATGAAAATGGAGGTTTAGTTACTCTTTGGAGTTACACGTTAACCTCAGTTGAGAAAAAATTTCCTCAGGAAGAAAAATAATTAGCAGTACTTGCTAGATACTGGGGAATGCTGAAAGATCTGGCTCAAGGGCAGCCTATTAAAGTCATAACACAGAGCCAAGTGCACAAATATCTCAGAAAGGGAACAATTGAAAGTACCAAAGCTACCAACACAAGATGGGGAAGACATTTTGTTAGACCCGGATCTAGAGATAGGACCGGCACAGCCGGCAAGCAGGAAAATGACAAAAGAGACACCTGAACAACAAAAAATGCATGACTGGACTGTCTACACAGACGGATCCAAGAAGGGATCTGATCAGGTAGCACATTGGGGATTTATCCTCAAATATCAGGGGAACAAGTACTACCGTGGGGGGGGGGAGAGTGCCAGGAAGTGCGCAAACAGGAGAAGTTACGGCAATACTCGAAGGACTGCTAGAATTGACAAACAAAAAAGTGAGAAGAGCAAAAGTAGTGACTGACAGTCATTACTGTGCACAAGCTTTAAATGAGGACTTATCCATATGGGAAGAAAATGGATTTGAAAGTGCCAAGGGAAAAGTGGTGGCTCACCAAGACTTGTGGAAGAAAATAGCTGAACCCAGGCTAAATCTGCAGTTAGAGGTAGAGCACCAAATGTCCCACACTAGAGAAGGAAAATACTGGCAGGGCAACGAAGAAGTCGATCGTTATGTCCAGCAGAGAAAAATAGTTTTTGTCGGGATCGAGAAGTGAAACAGAACTTCTGAAGGTCGGAGGGTCCCAGAAGAGTACGTGGTAGAGGTTGTACGGGGCGTGCATGAAGGCCTAGGTCATGCGGGCGTACAACCTACACGTAAGGAGTTGGAGAGTCAGGAACTCTGGGTCCCTTTAAAACAAGTCTGCAAGGTGCTGCAGGACTGCAAAGTATGTGGTCAATACAACGCAGGACGGCGAGGGCACCGAGTGGATGGGCAAACTATCAAAAGCACCATACCCTGGGGCTCAGTGTGCATGGATGTAGCTGGGCCTCTGGGAGTCACGGGCAAGAAGGGAGAGAAATACCTTCTAGTGCTAGCAGACTCAATGTCAGGATATGTGGTAGTGAAGCCAGCAAGAAAAGCTAATGGCAACAGTGTTGTTAGCATGTTAGAGCAGGTCTGTGGGTCATTAGGCATTCCAAAGGAACTGGGAACTGATAATGGAATGCATTTTTGCAATGCACAAGTGGATCACTGGTGCCAGACTTTTGGGGTAATGCGTGTGTATTCACCTCCCTACACACCTCAAGCCAACGGAGTGACCGAAAGAGCCATAGGTTTAGTCAAAAATTGGATTGCTAAAAATGCTAATACTAAAGAATGGAGTACTAAAACTGTGGAAATAGGACAGGCCCTGAATGATAGGCGTTGAGATGGTAGACCCTCCCTCTCAGAGGAGCTTAACCAACGACAGTTCACCACGCAGGAAACTGGGCGGGGCTCCGATGATAAGGAGGAACAGCCAGACCCTGAAACCTCATTCAAGGTGGGGCAGAAGGTGTGGGTCAGAGCACAGGATCACACGTCAGCAGTAGCAGTAAGGTCCAAATACAACACCACAGACAGAGTAAAGAGACTGTTAGACAAAAACACAGTCGAGTTAGAAAAGAAAGGGATCCAAGGAATAGAGCAACTGAAGCCAATTCCTAGCTAAGTTAAAACCAGAAACTGGAGTATGGCCAAAGAACCAAGTACCACGCTCCCCTTTATTAGAATGGCCACTCTATGCGGGGGAGTCATCCTACGAAGAACAGCTTCAGAGATTTGGGCAGGTAGGGCTCTGAAAACATTGGAATATGCTAAAAAAGGATACCTGTCGACAGAAGATGAAGCCCTCAGATGGAACAAGCTGGAAAACAACTGTGTCGTCTGCCTGGACCCAAGTTGTCTACCTCTTCTCTGGGAAGGACCGGGAAAAAATAAACCCCTCAAACCTAAAGCAAGTAAGCAATATGTCCGAGATTTCCAAGTGAAACCTATAAAAGTAATGGATGCATTTATTTGTGGGAAGTGCAGATTTTCTGTCCTGCCTCGGATGATTATAATAACACAATGGGATCTGAATGGCAAAGGCCCAAGAGACTGTACTTGTGAGTGGAACGGAACCGTCGTGAAATACTGCGGGAGCTGCCAAGAAGAAATGCAAAATGGTCAGCGGTTGCACTCAGAAAGGGCAGTGGGTTGGCAAGTAAGAAGATACTATGACCCCCTCAAGTCCTTTAAAAACAAGTTAGATGAAAGAAAATCTGAGGCCCCAAAAGAAAACACAAGGATGCAACATTATGACCAAGGGCCGAACGCTACACCCTCGGCCCCACCATTATATCCAGGGATAGTTAAACCCAACGAGGGGGAAGAGGCTAAAAAGAAAGGGAAATGTTAGAACCCTCAGGATTTGCTCGAACAATCAGTGCAACAAGCCTGGCCCTATAATCCCACAATGGGAAAAGCGAGAAACGCATCTCTCAGCACTAATCAGTTTCCACTGGTCTTCAGGGACCCGCCGGGAACAGATGGAGGTGAAAGAAACCAGCTACCTGATGAAGTGAACGAAGAAGCTCAAAAAGGCAGCTGGAAGGGCCCCTGGGAGCTAACAACATGGGCTCTACTGGTAGCAGAGGTAATCCTAAACCAAGATCTCCCATTAATCGACCTGCCGGAGGTTCTTCGAGAGGCAGGGACCAGGCACACAAATCTGTACTACCACACCACCAGCCTGGATGCATGGGCTATACACGGGGCTAGACCCAAGCAAAAAACAGCTGAGTATCTAGTGACCCCGGAAGCCTGGGAGAGGAAAGGAGTGCTGCAGATACCCGGAACGGCTGCACAACGGGTAGACACTCCCATAAGGCCAGACTCCACCCAGAGGGTTAGAGTTTCCGTGCAGATGATCATTGTACCATACAGGGGAGTATACTCCGTTGGGGCCACAATCCAGCCGATCGAAGACAGTAAGAATGACGCTGAAAAGCCTCAACTAAGCAAAACGGACAAAAGACCAAGTGTGCTGAAAGCCTGGGCCAGCAAGATGTTCCCGAGGAGAGTCCCCATGGATATTCAATGTGGTCTATTTGAATGTATCCAGATTAAGAAATAAACTAAGGTGGGGACCCAACTACCGAGAGCCATATCAAAGCAGATTCTTTGAAATTTCTGTAGGAGAGATGGTGATCTGGACCACGAGTCCATCCATGAAAAGGGCACTCTATAAAAGGGCATGTAGACCAGAGCGGTATGTGTTAGAAAATCAGTATCTACCCCTGCGGGTGATAAGGGATCGGGTGATGACGCCTTACAACTGCTGGGTGAGGCCAGGGGCAAGATCAGGATATAGAGTGCAAGTAATGTACAAAGGCCAGCCACTTATAACTCAGGTAGAGATGTTAGACGAAGAGGGCCCAATAAATAGACGACGTCGTACTCATCTCGATCACATCGGGCGACTAGAAAGAGCAATTTGGCAAGCTTATGTTAATACAGTATGGGGTGCATATGGACCCCAACCCGAACCGACGGAGTGGTTGGTGATGCAGTGGAAATGTTTGCAACCTGGATTGCCACACCCCTCTCTGCTATATCTAGAACTTCTTAAAGGACGAGTGACCACAGTCAACAGATACTCAGAGAACGGCAAGAGCTAGGAGCAAAACAGGCCCTTTACCAAAATGATCCCCCTGAAAAATAGAGACCCGAACAGCGATGATTCAAACAACGAAGACTCAGATGATGAAGCGACCCCCAACCGACCTAAGGACTGTCCAAGGATTACGATTAAGGATAAAGCAGCTTGTCTACGTACCCTGATGCGGGGACTCGTAGTGTTAATAGGCTTTGTAATGTTGTTGGTTATTTTGTATCAAGCTAGAATTAGACCATGGAGCCTCACACATGTAACAGTCTCCCACAGGAGATTCAAATATGCAAACATGACCTGCTGGGATATCACTCGAAGCAACATCTTCATGCCATGGAACCAAAATGAGACCATTCAAAATCAAACTTTGACTTAGAATCGAGTGAAACGAGCGGGCTATCGAGCCTGGAGGAAAAAGCTGATGGACGATTTCTAAATCGTCCATCGTTAAACAGGGGTGGAGGCCTCCAGGTTCAACTGTCCCCCTCTTACAATGCTGTGATTGCTAGTATCACTCAGCCCTCTGTGAACAGTAAACAGCCATCAGTGTGCTAATGATCCATTGTTAGGCTGATGGTCCTTCTTGAGCATGTGATCAGCTAGTTTTGGTTGTCAGCAGCAAAACTGGTTGATCCACTCTGAGACGGTGCTATTTAAGAGACTGAGCTGAATACAGCTCCTCAGACTGAGGAAGTCTCTCGGATGAGAGACGAAACGTTTCTACATTTTTTTGTTGATTTGCTTTGTTTTGGTTTTTTTTTTTTTAATGTTCCGAGGACCAGATTTAACTTTTTTAGATTTTTCTACCTGGATTATTGAGCATGCATCAGGATAAGTTAAAAGAACAACAAGATGTAACTGGATACACCCTGACAAAGAACCACCCGAATGGCAATGTGATCGGGCCTGCCGACCACTGCCAGGGTTGGCCCACCAAGGCCACTGGGACAAAGAAGTGATCTATCCCGTGCCGCCAAAAGCTGTCAGGCGATCTTCCCACGTTGGGAGTTATGGGGCAATATCCATTTAGACTGTGACAAAATACCCCCACTCATTCAAAGAAATCACACTGGAACGTATCGGAACCGTACTGGAATTAAAACCATTCACACTATAAGACACAAGAAGATACTCAAACCCAATGCAACCGACATAAAGCCTCACCAACGACCAACTAAGGCCTATGATGATGAAACAGTCCCGCCGGGCAATGTAATATACATGGTAAAGATAGAGTCCAATGATAACGGGGCAGAGAAGGCTGCAACAGAATATTGTAAGGAAAACAAATTAAAGAAGCTCCCAATCTGCTATTGGAACCTGTATGGTGAGTGTAAATCTCAAAATAATTTACCAATAACCCCAGTAGCAAATCAAAGATATTATTACTGGAGCTGGGCAGCTATATTTCATCCTGTTAATGCCTGGCACGAAGATTGGTTGAACATGACATTGCCCTGGGTATGGGTGGTCCCTGGTTTGCCCCACTTCGAAGGTGACTTTGTGGAAGGGTATACCAGGACTTATGCAGGCCTGATGGGGCCATATTACTCAGACATGTACGTGCAGAGGCTGCCCAAACCAAACGAGCTATTTAGTGCACCAAAAGGTGATTTTAACAAAATTGATGAATGTGTAGCCGAACAAATTTTCCTTAGCCTTAATAACTCAGTGTGGGAGAGTAGTGGGGCATCACCTAGATGCAGACTGTGGGAAACAGAAGTAGCAGTCATGTCCACTTGGCGCTATGACTGTATGGAACTAAAGAAAGAAAAGACGATCAAAATATTGCTCCAAGCCTGGCACGAGTATCACCATAGAGATGACTCATGTACTTGGTGGGGATTTCAGGAGGAAGAAATAAGAGAATGGGTGGTCCTTTGTTTAAAACACTCTGCTAATTATTGGATCAGGTATCAATTCTTAGCTACAGTTTACTTCAAAGAGCAGGACATATGATCAAATGCTTTATATCGTCCCGGCAGGTATGTCAGCCCAAGGCCATGGCAAATGTTTTGTAATGGGAAAAAAGATGTCTACAATTAGCTTGGCCTGCAGGATTTGTTACGAGTTACCTGGATGGGATACTTACTGTCGAAATCACTATAACGACGAATTCATAACTCATGCAGCTGAGGTAGTGTGGAAAAAGTATAGTGACGGAAAATGGAGAAGATCTGTACCTGATGGTACAAGTTGCACTAACGTCATATTAGGACATAAGCTGAAAACTAGAAAGAGTATTCAGGGAGTGATTGTCCCCTTCGTCTCCAATTCTATGATTGCTCTGGCCGAAGGACATGCACTGAGACGACGCCTATGTTTTGGCGATGAGTTGCATGGCTACGATTGGGTAGGCCCAAACAAAATCTACTCTAATCTCACATGTCAATATCCAGAAGAAAGTTGGAAAAATGTGGCAAGGGAGAGGAAGAACATGACTGTGCTTGGTATGAAACTGTTAGTTACACAGAAGGCCGTAAAGTCACGGAAGTACTGCATGAAGTAGGTGAAGTGATCAAGGAAGGCAGAAGAACCGTTGAAGGATGGATAGTTGTTCTTTTCCTTCAGATCTGGCCTTATTTGGCAAGCTTAGTTGGAGTGATAGCTGTTGCCTTATTAGAACGTGTGGTCCTACAAGAAGGTATCAAGGCCATGTGTCACCCATGTGGGAGGAACTACAAGCCACTCCCACCAGAACCGGGCGCTGGCTCGGCTTAAAACTGAGAGAACACAGAAACAGTCTCACATCCGCCCCGGAGCAGCAGAGAGCAGAACTCAAAGAGATCCTCGGAGTCAAGAACATCATGGATTGCCCAACAACCAGTGCTCCAACTGATGTGAGTACATTTTATGCAGACTCAGATAGCACTACGGCCCCCATGCAGACCTCTTGGCCAAGATGCCCATCCCATTTTAAGGGGAGCACGACAGAATATTTCCTAATAATGATTGCATGGATGTGCTACTGCCACACGGGCAAGTGGGGTAATGGGAGATTGATTCGATTCCCTGTGGCCTTCCAGGCCTACGCCAAGATAATCGTGACCCATGTAATCCTAAAGAGGGCTGAAATAATGCCACACTTATTTGTTACCTATGTCTTGGGAAGGGTCCAGACCTCACTCCGGCAGAGAGTAGTGATTTCATCTTGGCTATTGGTAGATTCCATCGTAGTGACCCTCGAGTGTGTGGCCACACTCACCCCTCTGTCTATACCCATCACAAACTGTGGGAGCATAGTTGGAAGAATCGTGATGGCGGTGATGGAAGGAGCTACAGTGTATAACCATCACCGTGCTGGCACACCTACTATACCAAACCCTATCCTTGCGACCCCAAAACAGACAACGATGGACCCTGAAGATAGTCATCCTAATTGGATGGGGTCTGGCCTGGGGGATCTGTTCTGTGCTATATTGGACTGGTCTCTGCACCACAGTACCCATCGTAGTTTGGATGATGACTTATGCTACAATCTTCAAAACCAGACCTGAACCTGCTCCTACTGCACCGGAGGGAAGTGGAGGCCACGGAATCTCCATAGATGGAATCCCCAATTCACCAAAAATACAAAGAATCTTAATCATTATAACCAACAATGCTTAAATACCCCCCTGCTAATGCTATTATTAATTATTAATCTAATGTCTGTTTAATTCCGGGCAACATTGCTCGATGAGGTCCTTGATGTCGGCTGATGGCCTGTATAGGTCCAGTAACGGTTGAGGGCCTTTGAAAAGCGATGGAACCCAGGGAAGAAGAAAAAAAAAAGGAAAGAAAAAATATATAATAATAATAAAAATAATAAAAAAATAAAAATAAAATAAAAAATAAATGTAGTAATTGTGTTGTAGTGTTAAATCTTGTTTTATCCCCTTTTGTCGTTACAGGAGCATGAAGTAACCTGCTGTTTCTGTCACAAAGGATTGACAGAAACCAAATATCTCTGGGCTGTCGGTTCGTCCTGGTGGTGCCAGTGCTGTCACTCTGGCTTGGTGGCCAGAACTGTGGTGAATGGAATTCTTGTCTCAGACGAGCCCCATAGTCTGCTGCAAGTATCCACAGCGGTGTGCATGGAAACAGAGCGCACCTGCAAAGTCATCTGGACCTCGGCTCTGAACTCAGTGCCCTATCGTCCAAGGGGAGCTATCCCACCATGAGCCTCATACTACCCAGTGGTAGCCAAGTTGTGGGAACACCTCCATAACGTCACCAGGTTCGTGGCAATCCATCTGTACACTGGGCTGCCCTTGGTCCACGGCCCATCCTTCGGGGTTATGCAGGGATCATCAGAGCCTCTGCCCCCGACAGTGCCAGCCTCCTTAGGGGCAAACCTAGGAGCCACTCCACCATTGGTTCCGACTCCCGTGATGACAACAATTCAAGAATGGAATACAAATCCACCTAACGTCCATCTGGCACCAACCCTGATGGTGACGACTCGACATGAGACCCCAGCCGTTACTTCACCTGACCTGCCATCTACGGGGGCTCAGCCTGAGACCGAACCCATGGAAGTAAGGGCAGCATCTCCTGAACCGCCCCTTCTCTCCCTGGAGTCTCCTCCTACATGTCTCTGCGTGAGTGCAGCTACGGAGTGCACTCTCAGGACATTATTACCTGCAGTGTTCCCTCAGTGAGGACTGAACTAGGCAAAAGGGCCTTCTCCTACTCCGCTCCTGTTTCCTGGAATATCTTACAAAAAGATTTGAAGCTCTCGACCTTGACCTCTCTAAGTGTCTTTAAGAATCTGTTGGACTCCTGGCAGGGTCCAATGCAGACATGTTCCTGTTTTTAGTTTTTTACATTTGTCTTGTAATCTAGCTGTTTTTTGTTTTGTTACCTTTTTCCTTTTAGCCATCCTATTTGTTAAAAAAAACAACCTGTAGTATGAGTTTTTATAACTGTTTATTGTTGTTGCTGTTGTCCATTGTTGTCATCTTTCTTTGTTGAAATCAGGTCTCTCTTGTAAATGAGTCATCGAGGCTCAATGGGATTTACCTGTATAAATAAAGGTTGATTGATTCTCTCCCTGGAGTGCCCAGAACTGTACCAATTGGAAACCTATCTTGATCATTTCGTGAGCACTGAAGTTGGCCCACTTAGTCCGACCAACTCCACGAGCACTGCTCCGTATGATCCTACAAGCCCTGAAGATTCTAACCCACCAAGCCTGATCAACCCGGATGGAACATTTCTGGACCCAACTCATCCTGATGGGCCAGTAAATGCCCCTCAAGAATCGATGCAAGCACGACCACAGCGAGTGCCAGAGGCGTATACGTGGGTCTATTCAGATGAAGGACGACCCATCTATGAGCCCATCACTCCTGTTGAGTCTCCCATGAGTGTGGAGGCGACATCCTCTCAGCCTGTCACTAGCACAGCCCCACCTTCATCTGAGGATGCACATCACTCCGGGGATCCGACATCTCAAGTGGGCAACTCACGAGAGGTCAACTCTGGCGAGCTGACGATAGTGGATTATTGGGATGCTGCTGACGAGGAGGCCCAAAGCCTTGGGCCTAGCGATACTGAAGATCCAGCACCGTATCACGAGGATCTGGTCAATTTGGATTACGAGGAAGATGTCTTAAAAGTGGATACAGCTGATGAAGATCGGGACTCGCTTGGAGTTTAAGTGTGGGTTGAGGGAACAGTCTGACTCCGTGGATGGGGTGTCAAAGATGTACGGAGTTCAGCCTGATCTTATAGGGATCGGGCAAGTCAAGACATGTTATTCAGTGTTATTCTGCTAGTTTCATGCCTGGTATGTAGGCCTCGAAGCCTTAAATAATCAAAACCATGTGCAGAGCAACACAAACACTCACACACCCCATAAGAATGGATATGACACCCAACTACACAGGCTCATTAAGACGCACACACACACATGCTCACTAAGACACACACACACACAGGCCCGTTTGAGAGGCACACACACGCAAGGAGAGAACAGCAGAAGTAGAACATGTTTTTCTTTTTTTTTTTTAATTACCAGTTTCAGATGAATGAGAAAGATGTGTTTATAATAAATCAATAAACAAGTAGATGATCAAGTGATATTATAAACTTTGTGATTTTAAAATGTAATCTTTATGATTTTACAATGTAATCTGTTTTCAAGCTTAGTCATGTTGTTGAAAGAAAAAACTAGCAGTTTCTCAAATGTTCTGGAAAAGAAGTTACAAGCAAGGGCATCACACAAGGGGAAAGTCCCAGAACACAGCTCTGAGCAAATCAGAATAGGCCAACTCAGAATGACTGAGCATTATTGAACAAAATACACCCAGATTTTAATATGCATTAGGAGTGACTGGCAAAATCTCATAAGAAGTCGGTAAAGTCGGACCAAAGTCCAACCCAAGAGGGATGGGTTAGCCTAATGGGGTGACTGGTCTGGAGATGTCAGTCAAAATCTCAGGCTATATAAACAAAAGTTTCAGTGAAAACTCTGCTGTTTTGGGGATCCATTTCACAAGCGAGGGAGCTCAGGACAAGACCCAAAGAACCTCTGGACGAATTGTGGATTATTGGGCAATTTTGGACGGTCTCTGCTGGAGGAGAACTAGGGTGAAATCCGTTGGAATAAGTTTCCTTTTTGGAACTATTCTTCAACCCATCAGCCCAGATTTATTCCTAAATCCTTTTCTTCAAAATTCAGACCAGCAGAGGACCAGGAACGGCCCACATCTGAGAGAAAAGATGGGGAAATTTGCCTCTTGCTAATTCAAACCATGGTAAGAGGACGTTTCTCAGACTTTGCCCTAAATGAAACCTTATCCCAAATTATAGCAGTGGTGTATGAATTGACAAGCAAAAAAATCAATTATATTAAAAACCTGGTTGCTCAGAGTTGTAGAAGGGTCTTCTTTGTGGTGAGGAATAATCTGTTGGGGCAGGTAGTGAGAGTAGGTAAACTGTGTGGGTACTTGTGTTCCTGAGGGAGACCGGGCATGGCCGGCCGGACTGAAGGAAATCCGAGGACGAGCAGAGAGGAGTCCAAGAGCCTGTTTCAAGCCCATCCACAGGAACTGAGATCTACCTCGCCCAGGAAAGGTCAACAACTAAAAAAGGGACTAAGGAGTGAAAATTATTCATCATGTAATCTCTGTGTAATCAAGTGTAATCATTATTGTGCAATACCGCTGTTCCCCTGCAAAAGTTATTGATTAAAGCAAAGCAAAACGTAAAATTCTGGATTCTTATTTCAAACCCCCCTTTTGTTCATGGAAGTGGAAAACTTGGTTCAATGAAACAACAGAAACATGGGAGGTTTTAAACGGTTTTATTAGCTTTTGATTATAAAACAACATCCATGAGCCTTGTGCCTAGGCTCTAAATATCGCCAGCTCGATTAACAATTGTAACGCTAAATCAGGAGATGCGCTACCGTTAACTTGCGCTCCCTCGTCTGCTAAACGTCCCCACTTCTGCTGCTAGGTCGGGCGAGGCACGAGGTGAAACTTTGGGTGTGGTACAAGGATCGGAGGTAGTTAACAGTCTGGGTGAATCATCTCAACACAGCCTTAAAACTAAAACTGTCCTAGGGAGCGGCTGCGGGTAATACCTGAGCTATAGGATTAGTTTTGAGAACCATTGGAGGAGAGGCTGCGGTGAGGGCGTGGCACGTGTCCTGTGCTTACCTCACTCGGGAAAGCAAGACAATATATTTATATATATATATATATATATATATATATATATATATATATATACCAACAATTAAGTTCTAAACAGGTGCAGACAGAAACATTAAAGTGTTTATTGTAGTGTAGGATTCATTTTATTGTCCTATGTGCAGAAAGGGGGAGGAGATGAAAAGTTTGATAGCCACAGGGAGGAAGGACTTCCTGTGGTGTTACGTGGAGCACCTGGTTTGTCTCAGTCTACAACTGAGGGTACTGCGGAGTCATGTAACTCCTATGTAACATGCAACCCTTTTTTGTAATCTAAAAGAGACAAACTGATGTTTGTTGCTAAAACTTGGCCATGTGTTGATTTTAATCCCCTCGAAGAGGTTAATTTACAAAATTTTGTGAACACTATAATCCAACAAGCTACAGACCTGTGACAATTGAGTCAAACTGACCTAAGCATCATTACGAGCTAAAAGCCAAGGATAAGAGACATTTTAAGAACAGCTTGGCATTAGAGCAGACAGCTAGAGTTATGGTGAACCACCTGTACATCCTGAAACAAACTGGACAAAAATTTTGAGAATGGCACAAATTTTGATTTTCATGTTTTCAGCCTCATTGTTTTTAAACCCTTTTGACAAATGTCTTTATGCTATATATAATGTAGTACAATTATCCATCCATACATCCATCCATCCATCTATCCATTTTCTTCCGCTTATCTGGGGTCGGGTCGCGGGGGTAGCAGCTTAAGTACACCATCTCTACACTCTACAACTCTACAAACTCTACACCATCTCGGGGGCCGAGATGGTGTAGAGGCAGGGCAGCCAGCTTGGGACCCAAAAGTCCCAGGTTCGATCCCCAGTCACTGCACATCACGTGGTGTCTTTGGGCAGCACACCTCATCCCCAAAATGCCTCCCGGGCGCTTTCAATAGCTGCCTACTGCACCACGTGGTGGTGGATGGGTTAAATGCAGAGACTAATTTCGCCATTGTATGGAAACATACAGTGCTGACATTGTGATGACATTATTATTATTATTAATATTATTAAGTAGGGAGGCCCAGACTTCCCTATCCCCAGCCACTTGGGCCAGCTCCTCCGGGGGAATCCTAAGGCGTTCCCAGGCCAGCCGAGAAACATAGTCCCTCCAGTGTGTCCTGGGTCTTCCTCTGGGTCTCCTCCCAGTGGGACGTGCCCAGAACACCTCACCAGGCAGGCGTCCAGGAGGCATCCTAACCAGATGCCCGAGTCACCTCAACTGGCTCCTCTCGATGTGGAGAAGCAGCGGCTCTACTCTGAGTCCCTCCAGGATGACTGAGCTACTCACCCTATCTCTAAGGGAGAGCCCAGACACCCTGCGGAGAAAACTCATTTCGGCCGCTTGTATCAGTGATCTCGTTCTTTCGGTCACAACCCAAAGCTCATGACCATAGATCAGGCTAGGAACGTAGATCGACCGGTAAATAGAGAGCTTCGCTTTTTGACTCAGCTCTCTCTTCACCACAACAAACCCATACAGTGCCCACTTCACTGCCAATGCTTCATCTATCTGCTTATCAATCTCACGCTCCATTTTTCCCTCATTTGTGAACAAGACCCCGAGATACTTGAACTCAACCCCCTGGGGCAGGACCTCCTCCCCGACCTAGAGAGGGCACTCTACCCTTTTCCGGCTCAAAACCATGGCCTCAGATTTAGAGGAACTGATCCTCATCCCGGCAGCACGGTGGCGCAACTGGTAGAGCTGCTGCCTCTCAGCGAGCAGGTCCTTGGTTCAAAACCCCGGTCCAGGGGCCCCTCTGGGTGGAGTTTGCATGTTCTCTCCGTGCATGCGTGGGTTTTCTCCAGGTACTCCGGTTTCCTCCCACAGACCAAAAACATGCATGTTAGGCTGATTGGTAACTCTAAAATTGTCCCTAGTTGTGAGTGAGAGAGTGAATGGTTGTTTGTCTCGTTTGTCTCTATGTGGCCCTGTGATAGACTTGCGACCCGTCCAGGGTGTACCCCGCCCCTCGCACAGTGATTGCTGGACATGGGCACCAGCGACCCCCGTGACCCAAAATGGAATAAGCGGGTAAAGAAAATGGATGGATGGATGGATCCTCATCCCAGCCGCGTCACACTCAGCTGCGAACTGCTCCAGCGAAAGCTGTAGATCACGAGTTGATAAAGCCAATAGGATAACATCATCTGCAAAAAACAGAGACGCGATCCTAAGGCCACCAAACCGCTCCTCTCAACACCTTGGCTGCACCTAGAAATTCTGTCCATAAAATTTATGAACAGAATTTGTTGACAATGGACAAACTCTGCGGAGTCTAACTCTCACTGGGAACAAGCCCGACTTACTGCCGGCAATGTGGACCAAGCTCTGCCACCGGTCGTACAGGGACCTAACAGCCTGTGTCAAAGGGCCTGTCTGGAGTACACCCCACAGGGCACCCCAAGGGATGAGGTCGAATGCCTTCTCCAAGTCCACAAAGCACATGTAGACTGGTTGGGCAAACTCCCACGCACCCACCAGGACCCTGCTGAGGGTGTAGAGCTGGTCCAGTGTTCCACGACCAGGTTAAAACCTCACTGCTCCTCCTGAATCCGAGGTTTGACTATCCAATGGACCCTCCTCTCCAGAACCCCTGAATAGACCTTACCAAGGAGGCTTAAGAGCGTGATTCCCCTGTAGTTGGAACACACCCTATGGTCCCCCTTTTTGAATAGGGGGACCACCACCCCAGTCTACCAATCCAGGGGAACTGCCCCCAATGTCCACGTAATATTGCAGAGTCGTGTAAGCCAACACAACCCCACAACATCCAGAGCCTTTAGGAACTCTGGGCAAATCTCATCCACTCCTGGGGCTTTACCACCGAGGAGCTTTTTAACTACCTCGGTGACCTTAGCACCAAAGATTGAAGAGACCAACCCAAAGTCCCCAAGCTCTGCTTGCTCAGTGGAAGACATGCCGATAGGATTAAGGAGGTCTTCGAAGTACTCTGCCCACCGACCCACGACATCCCGAGTTGAGGTCAGCAGCATACCACCTCCACTATAAATAATATTGGTGGTATATTGCTCCCCCCCGAGACGCTGGATGGTGGACTAGAATCGCCTCGAAGCTGTACGGAAGTCATTCTCCATGGCCTCTCTGAACTCCTCCCACGCCCAGGTTTTTGCCTCATTGACCACCCAAGCTGCATGCCGCTTGGACTGCCGGTACCCATCAGCTGCTTCCGGGGTCCCACAGGCCAAAACGGCCTGATAGGACTCCTTCTTCAGCCTGACAGCATCCCTCACCGCCAGTGTCCACCACCGGGTTCGAGGGTTACTGCCGTGACAGGCACCGACAACCTTGCGGCCACAGCTCTGATAAGCCGCCTCGACAATAGAGGCGCAGAACATGGCCCACTCGGACTCAATGTCCCCCACCTCCCCCGGAACATGTTCGTAGCTCTCCCAAAGGTGGGAGTTAAAGCTCTGTCTCATGGGAGACTCTGCCAGACGTTCCCAGCAGACCCTCACAATACGTTTGGGTCTGCCAGGCATGACCGGCATCCTCCCCCACCATCGGAGCCGACTCACCACCAGGTAGTGGTAAGTGGACAGTTCCGTCCCTCTCTTCACCTTCTCACTGTCATTGCCCACATGAGCATTGAAGTCCCCCAGTAGAACAAGGGAGCCCCCAGGAGGCGCACTCTCCAGTACCCCCTCCAAGGACTCCAAAAAGGATGGGCTGACCTGCTGTTTGGCACATAAGCACAAAAGACAATCAGCACTCATCCCTCTACACATAAGTGGAGGGAGGTTACTCTCTCATTCACTGGGGTGAACCCCAATGTACAGGCACCAAGATGGGGGGCAACAAGTATGCCCACTCCTACTCAGCGCCTCTCACCAGGGGCAACTCCAGAGTAGAAGAGTGTCCAACCCCTCTCAAGGAAACTGGTTCCAGAGCCAGAGTCATACGTTGAGGTGAGTTCAACTATTTCTAGCCGAAACATCTCAACCTCACACACCAGCTCAGGCTTCTTCCCCACCAGAGAGGTGACATTCCACATCCCAATAGCCAGCTTCTGTAGCCAAGGATCAGACCGCCAGGGTCCCCGCCCTCGGCCACCACCCATCCCACATTGCACCCGACCCCTTTGGCCCCTCCCACAGGTGGTGAGCCCATGGGAAGGGGGACCCATGTCTCTTTTTGGGTGTACACGGCCGAGCTCCATGGGTAAAAGCCCAGCCACCAGGTGCTCGCCAGCATGCCCTACCTCTAGGCCTGGCTCCAGAGTGGGACCCCGGTGACCCACGTCCAGGCGAGGGAACATTTATTCCATTTGTTTTGTGCATCACAGGGGTCTGTGGGCTGCACTTTATCTGGTCCCTCACCTAGGACCTGTCTGCCTTGGGTGACCCTGCTAGGGGCATGAAGCCCCTGACAGCATAGATCTTAGGATCATTGGGACACTCAAAACCCTCCACCATGGTAAGGTAGCAGCCCAGGGAGGAGTAGTACAATTATAAGCATTCCTGTCACAATCCTCACAGTTGGAACCCATTTGCAGGGAGGCGAACGAGGCAGGAGTTTAAATAAAAATAATTTATTTAAATAACAAAACAAAAGGCTGTCGGTGCAGCAAAACTTACTTTGGCAAAACAGGATCAGAAACAAGGCTGAACAGGACATCAGAGTACACAGGCAGAGCAGATCATCAGGTGGACAAAAACAGACAAGACAGAGGAGGACTGAGATGTCTGTAAATACAGAACAATGACCGGACAAGGAGTGGAGGAGAGAAAGGCTTTTTATAAGACAGAGGGAGAGTGAGTAATGAGAGCACCTGGGCAGGTGGCTGATGAGGGACAGGTGTGAATGATAAAGACTGAGGAGTGGAGAGGCAGACTGAGGAGTGAGTGGAAAACAGGACCAGATACACAGGAACAGAAACCACACAAAGAGCAGAACAACAAGAGCACAAAAAGCAGAGTGGGGGACACAAACACAAACAGAAACAGGAAATGGTACAATCCTTACACATTCCATTGATTTTTTTTACTTTTTATTGACAAATTCATCCAGACTAAGCAAAGACTTAATATTTACGGTATTGACTTTTCTTCTTTAAGACTTCTGCAATTCATCTCAGCATGCTGGATATCACAGTTAAAGGTAAACCTAGAGTTATCAGACTGAGGAAACAGATTCAAAAACTTTTAATATAATAAAGTGATTTTATTTACAGTGAAGTGGTATATACACTATGCACAACAGGGGAACAAGGGAAACCCGGAGAAGGAGGAAAACAGTAAGGAAGATTGTAATAAGGGGATGACAGGTAAAAAATAGATTGTCTAGATCTTACAGGAAGGTAGGTGGATTGCAGTGTTGAAAGGAGAGCAGATGATTTCTAGTAGGTATGGTCCAGTGTTGGTGTGCATAGGAGGATCGTAGAGGTCAGTTGATAGGCAAGTGGTTAAATGACAGCATCTGCAGTATTGTGGACTCTGTACCAGTCCATTGTGGTGAAAAGGGAGCTGAGCTGTAAGCCAAAGCTCTCTGTTTACAGGTCACTCTACGTTCCTACCCTCACCAATGGTCACAAACTCTGGGTAGTGACAGAAAGAATGAGATCACAGATACAGGCGGTTTAAATGCGTTTCCTACACAGGGTAGCTGGACTCTCCCTTAGAGATAGGGTGAGATGTTCAGTTATCAGGAGAGACTCAGAGTAGAACCACTGCTCCTCCACATCCAGAGGAGCCAGTTGAGGTGATTCAGGTATCTGGTAAGGATGATTCCTGGGCACCTCCCTAGATAAATGGACTGTACTTATATAGCACCTTTCTATCTTATGAAGACACTCAAAGTGCTTTACGATAAAATATGTGTCCTAAATTACCCATTCATACAGCACTCTACTAGATCTCTACAAAGATAATTTAACAAATCATTCTAAAGAGACTAATCAGAGCTCTATCACATTCATACACTGATGGGCCACACATCAGGAGGGAGTTGCTTTAGTCATGTCTGACTGGGAGGAGACCCCGGGAATGATCCAGGACTCGCTGAAGAGACTATGTCTCTCGGTTGTCCTGAGAATGCCTTGGGGTCCTCCCAGAGGAGCTGGTAGAGGTGGCTGTGGAAAGAGATGTCTGGATCTCCCTGCTCTATGCTCTAGTTGATGCCCCATGACCTGACTTCGAAATAAGCGGAAGATAATGATGGACATTGTTCAAGGCAGCACAGAGTGATGGATCCTGGAGAGGGAAAAGACCAATTTTTTCCACCTTAAGTTGCAATGATGAGGTGGGTCATAAAAACTAGGAATAATAGTTTCTAGGGCTGAAACGATTCTTCAAATTATTCGAGGACATTGATTACAAAAAATACTCGAGACAAATTTATCTGTCTCAAAGCTTCGTTAAACTATTCAGAGCACTGTGGTCTAGCCGGAAGGTTTTTGTGTTACACAAAGCTGGCGCTCCCGCTAGCACTTCCGCTAGCACTTCCGCTAGCACTTCTGCTAGCACTTCCGCTAACGCATATGTGCTGTTTTTTTTTTTATTAATAATTTTTTTTAATGTATTTATTTTTTTATGTGCTAAGATTGTAGCTATGGAGGGAAACGGAGACTGCGTATAAGAAGAGCCCCGAAGACAACAAAAACTGTCAAAGTTTGGGAACATGTTAGACTAAACAGAAAAGACAACACAGCTCAATGCTTCCAGTGCAAACAGAACTGGAGTAACCACAACAGCACGTCGTCCATGTTGCAGCGTCTGAAGAGAAAACAGCTGCTGTAGCATCAAACTCGTCCACAGCTGGAACAGGTATCATGCTCTCTTTGCAAAATACGTTAAAATAAATGTGTGATCATCTGTCATGTTATAAATGTAAAATGAGACATATTGTTGCTAATGTTAAATCTACTGACTGATCATAGTGGCTTCCTGGCAGAGTCTGAACGTTGTGTGAGGAAATAAACTGCAGGACTTGATGAAAGTTTGTTAAAGATAAAAGCAGCAACAAACTGACACATTTATTTATTGATGAACTTCCATCCTGACTTAATGAGATACTTAGGGTGAATATTTCAAGTGTAAATGTTTTTAAACGAGTTAATAGGATTTTTTGCTTCTACTGCTGTTTATGACTGAAAACTGATTAATCTGCATTTATTACTACGGTCATATTTGTTTATAGCTCAGCAATCAAGACTAAATAATAATACAGTCTGCAGAACTCAATGTACAAACTGTACATTATCTATCTTACTCAGTTTATAACATAAAGATTTCTTCAGTTTCCAATCCATAAAAATTATTTACAGCATTTAGATTTTTATGTGATGTTTAAAAATAATTCAATTTAAGCAATAAAATATTTTAAAAAGATGAATTAAATGGGTTGTTTATTTAATGGTTTTTCATGCATTTGTATCACTCATAAAATGAGTACGGTAGTTACTGCAGAACCTGACAATTTTTTTTTCAATGACCCGATCAATCACCAGAATAATCTATAGATTACTCGATTACTAAAATATTCGTTTACAACACCCCTAATAGTTTCCCCAAATTATAAGTATGTAGCCTACTGAATGGTGGTGGCCAACTTGGATTTCGATGTGGCAGCCCAATTTTTGAAAGCGAACTTTCTTATGCAGCGGCTGTGGCTGAGTGGATAAAGCAGATGTCCTCCAATGTGAGAGGTGGGGGTTCAATTACATCAACAGTCACATGCTGAAGTGTCTCTGGGCAAAACACTGAACCCCTCATTACTTCCGATGTGTGTCCCATCGGTGTATGAATGTGAGAAAGCACTGATTAGTCTTTAAACAGACATAGTGGAGTGCAATATGAATGGGTAAATGAGGGCACATATTTTAGTGTAAAGCACTTTGAGAATATAGAAAAGCACTATGTACAGTAAGTACAGTCCATTTGTCATTTATGCCTAGATGCAGCCACACACCAAAATGGAAGTCGGTTACTCCTTTTTTTCAAGTTGGCATGCTCACGACATACAAAGATGGCCGAAAGGTTTTTCCAATTTTCTCTTTTTGCTCCACGATAGGAGATAAAAACAGCAAATTCACTGAAACATGACACATTTCCATTTTGTCCAAAGTGAGACATGGTTCAAGCACTGTTGATGAAATCAGCACTCTGTCTAGAATGTGCTTATACAAAGGCTTAAACTGAAAGTTATTTAGCTAACTGACAAGCCTGCTTTGTATTTCAAATAGAAAGTTATTATGTTTACTTACTGAAAAGATCCGAACTTGGTTAGCGTTTTCTTTGCCACATAAAAATTTAGCTCGTCTCCTGGTGAGGCGCAGCTCCTCGATCCGTGGGGGTTTCACAAACACCACGTATGGTTTGAAATCAAAGGAGTACACATACTTTATTTTCTGTAAAGACAATAACACACAGTAAAACAATCATACAAACAGCCTTTCTAAGATGCATGGGGACTCTGATAACATAAAAACAAAGAAAACATTTCATATCTTTCTGATTCACATCCATGTTCAATTTAATGAGAATTGTAATGGGCTGCCAATATGGAGAAAAAAAAGCCACAGTCTTCAACTGAGGTCAAAACAGCACCACTGACAGTAAGCTACAGAGCCAACCTGCATTGTCAGATGGCAAAAACTACTGTATCTGTTCAACACTGATTCCTGGTAGAAATACAAAACTGTCCACTAAAATCATCACAGGCTTGGCATACACAACATTCAGAGGGACACTCTGAATGGACTGTACTTACATAGCACGTTTATCTAATCAAGATACTCAAAAAGTTCTTTAAAACATTTTTTGTGTCCTCATTTACCTCCACACACACATTCAAACAGCAATCCACTACATCTCTACAAAGGTAAACTGAATCTGTAGAGACTAATCAGTGCTTTAGATCACATTCATACACTGATGGGACACACATCAGAGGCTATGAGGGGTTCAGTGTCTTGCCCAGAGACACTTCAACATGTGACTGCTGGTGGAATCGAACCCCCAACTCTCCCATTGGAGAACATCTGCTCTAACCACACAGCCACAGCTGCCACTCTGAGCTAGCCTTTTCATTTTTACCAGAACAGAACAGAGCTTACATGAACTGCAGCATAAAGTTATCAAATACTTGAGAACTAAATTCTCACAACATATAGAAGGAAATGTGAGGGCACAACACATTTCTATTATTTATGGTGGCAAAGATCCACTTTTCAGTTTAAAAAAAATAATTGTAGAATCACAAAGGATAGACAAAAAGATCTCCATTTTGGGTAATTCTTCTAAAATGGTTTGTCCCTCTGACAATCCAAACAGCCTAATACGGAACATGAGATAATCAGTTGGCTGATTTTTGGAAGAGATTTTTTTACTTTTTTACAAGAACTAACAAAAAGGACAGCTTCTGATGTCTAACGATATAAATATGGATCATACGATTCTTTGAATCCTGCAGGTCAGGTTGCTGGTGAAGATTCTCAGTCATACAGGACATGGTGAATTCAAAAAGCATTCAATACAAAAACAACTGGACTTTATTTGTAACAGAAGACGTTTCGCTCCTCATCCGAGGAGCTTTCTCAATTAAAACAGCATTGAGTGAGAGATTCAGGTTATAAGGCTGAGTGAGATAAGACACACACACACATATGTAGATTGGCAATTCACACCTAAACACCTTAACAGTAGGGGGTTTCTTAAAGTCTTTGTTCCTCTAATTCACAGATGAGGCCCCTCTGTTCCCATCAAGGGTGAAAACTGGCTGGGAATCTGTTTTAAAGTTGCATTATAGGTTTTTGAAAGTGGAAATATGAAGGCCCCCTCCTCTGTTAAGAGACGGCTTTTCTCTTTTTACATAAATTGCTTCCTTCACCCCCCTCTCAAACCGTCTGTGTTCTCGGTCCAAAATGTGCACATTTTGGTCCTCAAAAGAGTGTCCCTTATCTGTGAGGTGGAGGTGAACAGCTGAGTCTTGTCCTGTGGAGCTGGCTCTCCTGTGTTGAGTCATGCGTCTGTGAAGAGGCTGTTTAGTTTCTCCAATGTAGACGTCTGGACAGTCCTTGCTGCACTGGACCGCATACACTACACCACTCTGTGTGTGTATGGGTGTTTTGTCCTTAGGGTGGACCAGCCTCTGTCTGAGAGTCCTGCTGGGTTTGAAATGTACTGGGATCTTGTGTTTGTTGAAGATCCTTCTGAATTTCTCTGATACTCCAGCAACATAAGGGATGACAATGTTTTTCCGCCTGTTGTGCTCCTTTTTCTGTTTATTAATGTGTTTTGTAGATTTCCTCGCTGACTTGACAAAAGCCCAGTTAGGATATCCACATGTTTGAAGAGCTTCTTGATGTCATGAACCAGAGGCCGGATCGCAAACAACAACAACAACCACTGAGAGGGTTAAAAGATTTATTGTGAAATAACATAAAACTCTGGAGTAGGTCCGGTTCTGGGCTGGTTCCGATCTTCTGATTGGTAGTTCGTGATTGGGTAGTGTTGTAGTGGCGGGCTGCCAGTAGAAGTAGAACTGATGTTAAGGTCCACTGGAACGGAGTCCAACAGGCTTGCAACTAAAAGATAAAGGTTAGTAGATGCAGGGGGAAAGAGACTAATTGGGGAAATGAATCTGTGGGAATCAGATTCAGGGGTAAGGATAAGTCCGTGATACAGAATGAGCTTGACCTTTAATCCGTGATCCAAAAAACAGTCAGAAGGGAAAGGCAGAGTTCATACCGTGAAGTCAGTTGTTCAGCAGAAGTATCCAGTACGTGATCCAAAAGAGAGTCAAAAAACAAGAGCATGAGTCGGTACCTGATCAGATGAGCAAAAGCAGACGAGGGCTGAGGCAAAAGCGTGGTCGTGGTCAAGGCAAGGGTCATGAACGTGATGAGTCAATCAATGGAATGCTGGAAAGTCTACTGCTGATGAGACAGGATAGAGAATCTGGCCCAGACTGAGAGGAATGAGTGAGCTTAAGTACTGACTGGACCAGGTGGTGGAGCTGTGGGATAATGAGCGGTGACAGGTGACATGAGTTGAGTGATTACTGAGTGTGCAGCATGACAGAGGAGCTGACAGAGAGCAGAGCTATGACACTTGAACGTGTTTCTGTTCCTTTTCCTTCTCTCCTGTCTTCGTGGGGATGCGTTCGGCCTGATGCTGTAAAGTTCTGATGACAGAGAGTTTGTGTTCCAGAGGATGGTGGGAGTCAAACAGAAGATACTGGTCTGTGTGGGTTGGTTTTCAGTAAACTTCAATGTTGAGGGTGTCTTCTCTTTCCATCTGAACCAAACAGTCCAAAAAGGCAGCTTGTTGTCATTTGCATCCTCTCTGGTGAACTTGATGTTGTTATTGACCAAGTTAATGTGTCTGGAGAACGCTTCTATTTCCTTAGCTTGGATTTTGACCCAGGTATCATCTACATATCGGAACCAATGGCTTGGCGTTGTTCCCTCAAAGGAGTTTAGGGCTCTCTGTTTCACTTCCTCCATGTAGAGATTGGCAACAATGGGTGACACTGGAGATCCCATGGCACAGCCGTGCTTCTGTCTGTAAAAACTGTCATTGAACTTAAAATAAGTGGTGGAGAGGCAGAGGTCCAGCAGGGTGCAGATCTGGACTGGGGTGAAGTTGGTCCTGTTGATTAAGTCCTTGTCTTGTAGAAGTTGTTTTCTGATGGTTTCTACTGCTTCAGAGATGGGTATGCATGTGAAAAGAGAAGTCACATCATACGATACAAGGGTTTCTCCTGGGGTTAGTTTCAAATGTTGAAATTTGTTGGTAAATTCAATAGAGTTCTTTATGTGATGAGGTGTGTTTCCAACAAGAGGAGCTAAAATATCAGCCAGATGTTTAGCAATATTGTATGTCACTGAGTTCATGCTGCTGACGACGGGTCTGAGTGATGTTGGGTAATTCTCCCTTGTAAACCTTAAAGAAAAATTTCACACA
>NC_056506.1:2280972-2282438 GCF_014905685.2 Nematolebias whitei | reverse complement strand
GTAAACCTTAAAGAAAAATTTCACACAGGACAAACGGAGTGAGATTTCAGTTGGCTCTTTGCAAAGAGGGAAGCTCATCTGACTTGTGGTCAGAGTGAACGCCAACTTCCTGCTGTCTGAGCTCGTCTTTTATTGAGGCAAGTAGGAATGGAATAAAATCAAAGCAAGTGGCAGTTTTTACAGAGCATCTGGTGTTGCGCGATAAGGCTTGCATGGAATATCTTACATCAGCAAAACAGAGACAGTTTCTGATAATTTAAGTTTGTACAGACTTGCTGAGGATAGATCTGCACGCACGACAAAAACACAGGAAGAAGTACATGATGAACTTTAAAGCTTGAACTCATAAAAATAAAGTTTAATATGATAAGATGCATAAGACCTTCAAAAACCTTTAGCTTCCCTCCTGTTTATCATTTTAAACTCAAAACACAAAGCAAGTGAAAAGAGAAGTCACATTTTACGATACAAGGGTTTCTCCTGCGGTTAGTTTCAAATGTTGAACGTTGTTAGCAAAATCAATGGATTTTTTATGTGATGAGGTGTGTTTCCAACAAGAGGAGCTAAAATACCAGCCAGATGTTTAACAATATTGTATGTCACTGAGTTCATGCTGCTGACGATGGGTCTGAGTGGTATTCCTTCTTTGTGGATTTTTGGAAGTCCATAAAGACAGGGAGTGGCTTCCCCTGGGTACAATCTATAATACAAAGATCGATTGAGTGTTTTCTCCTTTTCAAGTTTTTGTAGATAATCTGTGACTTTCTTTTTATATGTGCTAGTTGGGTCCCTCTTCAGACTCTCGTACATGTTGCTGTCGCTCTGTAGTGTAGATATTTTTCCTGGTAATCAGAAGTGTTGATGACTACTGTGCATCTTCCTTTGCCAGCTGGTAAAATGGTGATGTTTTGGTCCTGGCTGAGTAATGTTACAGCTTTCCTTTCCTGTGAGTTGAGATTTGAAGGAGGCGGTTTGGCACTGGAGAGGATTGCTGATATTTTCATTCTGAGTTGTTCTGCCTCTGCTTCCGTCAAGTTGTTGTTCCTAATAGCAGATTCAGTGGCCGTGATTAGTTCCACAACAGGTATTTCTTGTGGGGAGATGGCAAAGTTTAGTGTTTTTGCCAAAACATCTTTCTCAGGTTGTGTCAAGGTCCTGTTAGACAAATTTCTAACCCACTGGTGCTGAAAATTTATGTTGGCGACAACCTCCTGATCTACACTACAGAGTGACAGCAACACCTACGAGACTCTGAAGAGGGACCCAATTAGCACATATAAAAAGAAAGTCACAGATTACCTACAAAAACTTGAAAAGGAGAAAACAATCAATCTATCGTTGTATTATAGATTGTACCCAGGGGAAGCATCTCCCTGTCTTTATGGACTTCCTAAAATCCACAAAGAAGGAACACAACTTGTTAAAGGTTTTTGAAGGTCTTATGCATCTTATCATATTAAACTTTA
>NC_056506.1:2278246-2280872 GCF_014905685.2 Nematolebias whitei | reverse complement strand
TGTGTGAAATTTTTCTTTAAGGTTTACAAGGGAGAATTACCCAACATTACTTGGTGCCATTTTGGACCTGGATTCCACATACCTGTTTGCTGGTGAGGTCCGATCAGGACGCGCTGAAAGCCCGTGCATGGCGAAAGAAAAAGCCCTGAGAGGTTCCGTTCCTAGTCAGGCCAGTGCCTGTAGGTCCGATTCGGGCTTACCAACTGTAGATTGACGGAATCCGAACCGCGTTCACACAAGAACGAGGACATGAGTAGGGATAGGGCCGATCTGATCCAGTGTCCGTATCGACCTCCGATATCAGCATAATTTACGTATCGGATTTTTCCGATCCACCTGCCGATATTTCCGATCCATGATGCACGTTGGCTTTAAACTATGGAATGGATTTCCTGAACGGTGGCGTGTCTCACGAACCCAGAGTAATAAGACCCGCCTCACATTCAGGAAATCCAGTTCATAGTTTGCAGCAGCTACAACGTGAGGACTGAGTTAGCAGCACTGTGGCTAACAGCTAACACACTTTTCATCTAAACATGTCGCTGTGTGGAAGTATTTTACACTAAACACCACAAAACAAGACAGCATCGTACAATGTCTGCAGAGCCACAGAGCCACATTAAACCGCGGTAAAGTTAGTTTTACGATGGACATTCGAGCTCCGTGGCTTCAGCGGGCGCTGCTCTTTGCTCAACCCACAACAGACGACTCGACCCCGGCCAGCTGCGTCCAATCTGCCCCGCTCAGTCTGCCCGTCTCCGAGGAGGAACAGACTGAGCGCGGCTGATCCAAATCAGGCTGCCTGCTTCAGATTGAACAAGAAGAAGACATCGCTGAAACCACAGAGCTCTAATGTTTACAGAGAAGTTGCTAAACTTCATCATGATTCATGACCAGCCACTATCAGTTGTAGAAAACAAAGGATTTCACAGTTTGATACTTGCAGCCAAGATATAGTTTACCCTCCAGAGATATTTATCAGTACAACAGTAGACAATCATAAAAAACGTGATTTGAAAATTATATTAAAAACATAAACAGCTACATTATAAAGTGATGTAAAATACTAAAAACAGGAACATGCCTGTTGGTTTATGCCATGAACTTAGCAGGTGTTTAAAGCCATTTAACATTTTATTTTATTCATTCATTTATTCATTCATTTAAAAGAAACAAAATTTAAAAAAAATAATCAAAAAGAAAACAATGAATGAAAAGAGTGCAGAAAGAAGAAAAATAATTCTTATATCTGCCCCATATTTAAAAAAATATAAAATAACTTTAAACAATCACTTAAATTAATCACTTTAATATCCACTTTAAAACTAGGAATAAAAAGAAACAAGTTTTGTGTTAGCAGAATTTAATTCTAACTTTAAAACTTATCCAACATTAATAAAACTTACCTCAAGTTGTCTTTTTGGACATGCATGCATATATTTGTACAGATTATACTTGAGAGGAGATTATTACAACCTCATATAAAATCATTGATGATCATGATATCGAAACTGGATCGGTATTGGCCGATATTTAGATTTAGATATCGGGATCGGATCGGAAGTAATAAAAGTGGATCGGTGCGTTCCTAGACGTGAGTAAAAAACAAAAGTTCGTTGTTACGTTTTGTTTTTAAACAAGAGAGAGTATTGCAGAAAAGAGTCAAGACCTTTTAAAAAAAATGAGATTCCACGCTGTACTAAAAATACACTGGTTTTGTGAGTGTGTGTGAAACGCTGCATGTGTGGGAGGAGGGCAGATTTTGCTACGGGTCCTTGAAACCTGACATTGCTAATGTAAGGGACTCAAAACAAGTCTGCCTAAACCTCCATTAGGACTTTTTTAGGTGAAGTTGTTTTCTGAGTCTAAAAACCTTTTGTTTTTGGGATTAGAACCCTAAGTGAAACACTGGATCAACTGATAGTGATTGATCTAGAAGACTGTTTCAGGAAGGAAAAGGAGGCCCGTTGGAGGAATTTTAATTTAAACCACTCACAAATATATTATTAAAAAACAATGCAAAAAAGCATAACTAACAATCATGGGAAACAGCAAAAGTAAATCTTCTCCGGAGGTAGAGAAAGAAATAAAAATTAGATGATCAATTAAAATGTGCTAAAGTATGACAAACAGAGTCCCACTTAAGAAGAGAACAGATTAATAAAGCTAAAGCAGAACGAAAAACTAAATAAGAAACAAAAACAGCAGCTTTGTTTGTCAGACCAAAAGATAATACATAATACATTGTGGTACCCACTAAACATAGGAATAGCACTAAATATTTTGTCTTCTTCGTCTGTAGAATAATAGTTTGCAGATCATCATGATTTAACCTTGACTTATAACTGTTCGTTATATACTTGTGTTTCTGATTTTATAAGGTTTTTCTTCAACGTTATATTTGTTTTGTTGTTAACATATGTGTTGTGACCAGAGTTATAGTCTAGTTGACTTTCTTTAGGTTTGTTAAATAAAATCACAAGGTCAGTTGTGAGCAGTCCCAGATCTGTTTTCCGACTGCAGCCGGCTCTGTGTCTAGAGGAGCTGACACACACACACACACATACACACACACACATACACACACACACACACACACACACACACACACACACACACACACACA
>NC_056506.1:2273728-2278236 GCF_014905685.2 Nematolebias whitei | reverse complement strand
CACACACACACACACACACACACACACACACACACACACACACACACGCACACACGCACACACACACACACATGCATGCACGCAGGCACACACACACTCGTACACGTTGCGCTGCACTAAAACATACTAAAATGTGCTAAATAGTCACAGTTTAATAATTATAAACAGTATTTATGTTTGTGTGAGAGAAATACTAAAGCTTTGAGCTACATGAAGCTCTCTGAAAATTGTGTAATCCAAATTTAGAATAATGATAAATATTGCATGCTACTAAAGTTGAAAAATGAATGCAACAGATTTATTTTATTTTTATTTATTCAACACCATGAATTGTATGTCACACAAACACTGATAATTAAATTAAACCCACTATTAAAACAAGTTAACTGAACTGTAAACTGCATTACTGAACTGGACTCGGCCCTGTTTTCGTCCTGGAATCTGGTCCCATGTTGTCCATCTGACTTGTTCCGGCCATCACTACTTTGATTAATGCCATTTCAAACATTACATGTATTGAATAAAAGAACTGAGGGGCTTTTTAAATAAATCATCCAACATATCTCTCTCTCCCTCTCCGACGTCCTTTTAACTGCGCCTGAGCCGAGCCTCGTTCAGAACCGGCCCGCCGAGGGGGAGGACAGCCTCTCCTCGTGGAAAAAGAAAAAAAGTATATATAGAGATAAAATAAAAATAAAAACACAGTTGGATGTAGTGTGATCAAAGAACAAGTAAACATTATCAAGAACATTAATTTACCTGCTGTAAATCAGCTACTGATTATCACGTAGTAAAGTCCGACATCGTTGACTCCATTCTGGTCCACTCAACAACCGGTGTGAGCTGTTAGACGAAGCGGTCCCACTTGCTATCAAATCTGTTGACTCCTCTTCACAAACCAGCCAAAATCCAGTATTACCTCGTCACCGTTAGTAGCTAGGTTAGCTAAACGTCAGCTCACAGGAGGGGCAGGCCACGGCAGCATGCATGCGCATTAAGCGAATGTACAAAAATCCCAGCACCAACTAATGATCCGGCATGGTAACTACAGCACCTGACACAGGTTCCCTTGAGTGTGGTCTGGGTAAAATGAAATATGAAGCATCTGAAGCAAAACCTGCTCCCATTTGTCCAAAAAGTCTGGTCTCAATTAAAGATCATGAGTCCTATGACGAGATAACGACCCAAAACAAATGCTAAAAATAAAATTGGCTCTTTAGAAGTGTTCTTCTATGAGATCTGTTCTATGAAAGGAGCTGAAACATGGAGTGGGATTGACCCTTAAAATATGAGACATCTGAAGAAGTTAACCAGTAAACAGAAATACCTGCTCCAGTTGCAGAAATTTTACAGAAACTGACAATCACTCATCTGTAGTGACTACAGGTTGAACAAGACCATGTGAAGTTAAAGGCAACATCCTTTGTCCCAAGGCCAGTTTAAGTATCATTAATATTTTTCTTTTATGAATCAATTGTAACTAATATCACATTTTTCAACAACCAAAATGTATTTTGTTTTTTTAAATGTTATGGCTATTTAATGTTATGGTTATAAAAAAATAATAATAATTGTTTGTCAATACCTCATGCTCAGAATAAACCAAAAAATTACCCATGGTCTTTGCCATGTGTCAACAGGAGGGAGGTATTTATCATACAGAAGCATTTTCATAAATAAATAAATAAATAAAAACATTTTTATAAAGCTGTACAAGCAACTGAAATTATAGCACATATACATACATGTCAGTTGGCAAAAGTGCACACAGACAGCCAGTACACTGCTGACCTCTACTGGTAAACCAAGTTACACATGCCACACTCCTAACTCATCTTTTGCAGTCAATTCATTATCCATCTAAATTAGCTGTTTGCAAATGCGCAGCTCACACAAAATCTACTGACTTTGTTTCAAATGGAAACAGATTAGCTGACCAAATTGCTAAAATGGCAGCAAAAGGAAATTATGGCACATCTTTTTTAGCAACAGAACAAGACCCTGAACTAATAAACAAAACTGTGCTAAAAAACATGCAAAATGTGGCCCCACAACAAGAAAAACAAATGTGGGAGACAAAAGGCGTTAAATTAAATGATGAATCAATTTACCATATCAATGATAAACCTGTGTTACCTAAATCTTTGTTTAAAGCCGCCGCTGTTGTGACCCATGGCAGTTGCCATGTGTCAACAGGGGGTATGATCACTCTAATTCAGAAACATTTCACCACGTATGGATTAGAGGCTTACTTAAAAAACTACATGAGAATCAGTCCAACTCCTAATGGTCTGACCCCTTTTGAAATCATCCATGGCAGACCATACTGATTACCTCTTTTCTCACCTGACCTAGAAAAGGCAGAAGAAGAGCAAACATTAGCAGATTACATGATCAAAACACTAAAAGAAAAAGATGTGTCAAAAGCAAATTTACTGCCTTCTGATTCCTCTCTCCCACAGGAAACACCACCTATCCAGCCTGGAGATTGGGTCTTTATTAGGTCATCAAGAGAAAAACTTGGGCCTGTCCACATTGGGAAGGACCCTTCTAAGTCTTGTTGACCACCCCAACCACTGTGAAGATTGCGGAGAGACCCAGCTGGACACATATCAGCCATTGTAAGATACAGAGAGTGCTGGACCCTTAAAGGTCATCAGAGTAGTGGGGAAGTCCGGCCTACAAAGGGTGCGTGTCCTTTTAGAGCACGTGGTCTCAAACCCGGTGAAGTAACAAACGATCACTACTCTTTAGGACCTACAGGTTTAGTGTCTCTGTATTCCTAGTAGTAATGGGGTATCCACATGCTAGGTGGATCCTCTGCTGTGTAATGGCTGTAGTATGTGGATGGAGTTTTTATCATCCTACAGGTCCAAAAACAATCAGACAAAAGTGTTGGTCTGATACGGACAATCACGACGAGTGGACCTGGGATACGAAGTATCCTCAAGATACTAATGCATGGTATCGATATGCTAAGTTTAGTGCTAGAAAAGTGACTACAGAAGGCTGCTATGTGTGTTCTCTGCTCCCACCCTCTTCTACTCAGGTACACCTGGAAGCAAAACCTATGAATACCACAAAAGCGAAATCATGCTGAACTACCAATATCCTGGTATAGTGACCAAAGACACTGACCCTGCTTGTCCAGGGATCAGGAATGGCACTTGTGATACTCTGTTCTGTGCCCAAACTAATACCTTACCTCACAAATCCTGACAGACTTAAATATACGTGTTATTCTCAAGGAAATCAGACCCACATGTGTAGCACTGATTCATGTTCCAAAGGAGGCCAATGGCTGGGAACACTCAACATCACCAATCAGTGTTCCAGTGGATGTACCATGGTCCAAGGAGAAGGAGCACCTGTGAACATGTCAGCCCCATCAAACGGCACATACTTCATCTAGAATGGATGGTGGCTCTGTGGACACAAAATCTACTCAACACTGTCGGTAAATTGGACAGGAGTGTGTGCTCTGGTTTGGGTAACAGACCACACTTTCCTCATTCAGCCACCAACTGTCAGAAGACACAAAAGAGAGGTAATGACTTTCACCCCCCACGGCCCAATCTGGGGATCTGATGCTCCAAACAATCACAAACTTTGGTCAATAGGAAGCAAAATTGTGCATGCCCTGTTTCCTTGGATCAGCGTGGGAAAACATGCTCTGCACATAGAGACACTCAGTTATCATTTTCATGCTTTTGTGAACCTTTCTCTTGATCTAGAGGAGGCACAGAACCGAGAAATAGCAGCTCTCCGTCTGATGGTATTGCAGAACAGGATAGAGCTCGACTTACTGACCGCAGCACAAGGTGGGACTTGCACTATGATTGGCACCTCCTGTTGCACTTATATCCCTAGCATGAATGACACTCCTGCTGCTGAAGCCATAACCTCACTGCATAACTTGAAAGACACTCTCAACCATGACACTGTGAACAATAACTGGGACCTGTGGTCTTGGTTCACCTCTGGACCATGGTGGCACCTACTCCTGAAAATCTGCACTCCGATTCTGACGGTGTTGATTTTGTTTGGTGTGCTTTTCTCTTGCATAATACCATGTCTAAAAAACATGATGTTAAAAGCTTTTACAGGTGTCCTTGTCAATCTGCACCAGGCCAGTTTTGACCAGAATGATGATGACTATGTTCCACTGAGACCAATGGATAAACCAGTCTATGACAACTTGCTGAAATAGAATGCAGTGTGATTCCAGTACTGAAAGTATGAAAAACAACAAGTACTGAGATGATGTGTTTGCTCTTCTTCCAGCTTTATTCTATGTATTAAAAAGAAATATTTTACTGAGTTTTTCATTTTTTGATTTATCTTGAAGAAATTTTTACTTATGTTTTTGATTTTACTGGTTCATAAAGAACCATATTTTATATTTTACTATTTTACTTCTTTGCTTTGTGTTTTGAGTTTAAAATGATAAACAGGAAAGAAGTTAAAGGTTTTTGAAGGTCTTATGCATCTTATCATATTAAACTTTA
>NC_056506.1:2269365-2273628 GCF_014905685.2 Nematolebias whitei | reverse complement strand
ATATATATATATATATACATATATATATATATATATATATATATATATATATATATATATATACACATGTACATATATACACATGTACATATAAAGGGATAAAAAGACAGGCAAAGCAGAATGTTCAAAACAGAAACGAGATCATCCATTTTGGTTGTGTGTGTTTTTCCAGCTCTTCTTCTTCTAATAGGTGATAGTGGTGGTTAGTAAAGAGCTTAATGTAGCACTAACGCCACCAGCTGGTAAGGCATATTGATATTAATGATCCGCCCACTAAAGGGGAACTGTGGGCACTGTGGAGACAGAAATAAACCGGTCCCACCGAAACCGGCCTACTTAAGGCCCAATAGGGTCCTGCAAGAACCGGACCTGTGGATAAGGGGCTTAAGTCACTGTTCTCTGATGCATCACTCTGCAAGACAGAGGAAAACATTGATGGAAGAGTGTTTTTAAATATCCTGATGCATGCTCAATAATCCAGGTAGAAAAATCTAAAAAAGTTAAATCTGGTCCTCTGGACATTCAAAAAAACCCAAAACAAAGCAAAACAACAAAAAATGTAGAAATGTTTCGTCTCTCGTCCGAGAGACTTCTTCACAGTACACAGCCATCAGTGTGCTAATGATCCATTGTTAGGCTGATGGTCCTTCTTGAGCATGTGATCAGCTGGTTTTGGTTGTCAGCAGCAAAACTGGTTGATCCACTCTGAGAAGGTGCTATTTAAGAGACTGAGCTGAAAACAGCTCCTCAGACTGAAGAAGTCTCTCGGACTAGAGACGAAACGTTTCTACATTTTTTGTTGTTTTGCTTTGTTTTGGGTTTTTTTGAATGTCCAGAGGACCAGATTTAACTTTTTTAGAGTGTTTTTAAATGTTTATGCAGTCATATTAAGAACCAATACTTGTACAGAGAACATCATGTTTTAATCTTTGTCTTAAGGGCCCAGTGGCGTCGGCATAACTGAACTGAAGAGGAGGCTTCTGATATCTGACCCGGACCGTTATGGTGTTTGTGTGCCGTGTAAGTTAGACACATACCAACACACATCTCATCTTTGAACACAACCTACAGCCCTGTCTGCTTGTCTTTCAGACACAACACGACAGAAGAGAAAACAGGAGAGTGACGGAGTAGATTATCATTTTGTCTCCATTCAAAAGTTTGAGGAGGGTATTCTGAATCACAGGTACTATATGAACAGCAAACATAGTCTTCTTTGAGCTCCATTGACAAATTCATCTCTTTTACTTATCTGTTCTTTCTCTCTCTGTGCTTATGCTTTTAGGATTGTAGAGTATGGATGCTACAAAGGTCACTACTATGGAATAAATCTGGACGCTGTGCACCGAGTGATGGCTGACGGCAAGGTGTGCCTCCTGGATGTGCACCCCAGTGTAAGCAGCATATACAGTTCACACACACAAAACAATGCCATATTATTTGGGGCAGCTGTGGCTGAATAGTTAGAACAGTCGTCCTCCAATGCAAGAGTTTGGGATTTGATTCCACCAGCAGTCAAAAGCTAAAGTGTCCCTGGGCAAGACACTGAACCCCTCATTGCCTCCAATACAGGTCCTTCTAAAAAAATTAGCATATTGTGATAAAGGTAATTATTTTCCATAATGTAATGATAAAAATGAAACTTTCATATATTTCAGATTCATTGCACACCAACTGAAATATTTCAGGTCTTTAATTGTTTTAATACTGATGATTATGGCATACAGCTCATGAAAACCCAAAATGCTTGTCCCAAAAAATTAGCATATTTCATCCCACCAATGAAAGACAAGTGTTTTTAATACAAAAAACGCCAACCTTCAAATAATCATGTTCAGTTATGCACTCAATACTTGTTCGGGAATCCTTTTGCATGAATGACTGCTTCAATGCGGCGTGGCATGGAGGCAATCAGCCTGTGGCACTGCTGAGGTGTTATGGAGGCCCAGGATGCTTCGATAGCGGCCTTAAGCTCATCCAGAGTGTTGGGTCTTGCGTCTCTCAACTTTCTCTTCACAATATCCCACAGGTTCTCTATGGGGTTCAGGTCAGGAGAGTTGGCAGGCCAATTGAGCACAGTAAAACCATGGTCAGTAAACCATTTACCAGTGGTTTTGGCACTGTGAGCAGGTGCCAGGTCGTGCTGAAAAATGAAATCTTCATCTCCATAAAGATTTTCAGCAGAAGGAAGCATGAAGTGCTCCAAAATCTCCTGATAGCTAGCTGCATTGACCCTGCCCTTGATAAAACACAGTGGACCAACACCAGCAGCTGACATGGCACCCCATACCATCACTGACTGGGTGCTTCACACTGGACTTCTGGCATTTTGGCATTTTCTTCTCCCCAGTCTTCCTCCAGACTCTGGCACCTTGATTTCCGAATGACATGCAAAATTTGCTTTCATCTGAAAAAAGTACTTTGGACCACTGAGCAACAGTCCAGTGCTGCTTCTCTGTAGCCCAGATCAGGCGCTTCTGCCGCTGTTTCTGGTTCAAAAGTGGCTTGACCTGGGGAATGCGGCACCTGTAGCCCATTTCCTGCACACGCCTGTGCACGGTGGCTCTGGATGTTTCTACTCCAGACTCAGTCCACTGCTTCCGCAGGTCCTCCAAGGTCTGGAATCGGCCCTTCTCCACAATCCTCCTCAGGGTCCGGTCACCTCTTCTCGTTGTGCAGCGTTTTCTGCCACACTTTTCCCTTCCCACAGACTTCCCACTGAGGTGCCTTGATACAGCACTCTGGGAACAGCCTATTCGTTCAGCAATTTCTTTCTGTGTCTTACCCTCTTGCTTGAGGGTGTCAATGATGGCCTTCTGGACAGCAGTCAGGTTGGCAGTCTTACCCATGATTGTGGTTTTGAGTAATGAACAAGGCTGGGAGTTTTTAAAAGCCTTAGGAATCTTTTGCAGGTGTTTAGAGTTACGTCATTGATTCAGATGGTTAGGTTAATAGCTTGTTCAGAGAACCTTTTCATGATATGCTCATTTTTTGGGACAGGCATTTTGGGTTTTCATGAGCTGTATGTCATAATCATCAGTATTAAAACAATTAAAGACCTGAAATATTTCAGTTGGTGTGCAATGAATCTGAAATATATGAAAGTTTCATTTTTATCATTACATTATGGAAAATAATGACCTTTATCACAATATGTTAATTTTTTGAGAAGGACCTGTATATGTCCCATTGGTGTATGAATGTGATAAATCACTGATTATTTTTTGTAGAGATATAGTAGAGTGCTGTATGAATGGGGCACGGATTGTGTTGTAAAGGGCTTTGAGTGTCTTGATAAGATAGAAAAGAGCTGTATATGTGCAGTCCATTTACCATTTACCATTATTCTGTGCCTATGGTTTTGCATCCAAAACCATCTTGATTCAGTTGCCTTAACTTTTAATTATTAAAAGATAAGACAAATACAACTGGACTTTATTTGCAACAGAAGACGTTTCGCTCCTCATCCGAGGAGGTTTCTCAATTCAAACAGCAGTAAGTGAGAGATTCAGGTTATAATGCTGAGTGAGATACAGTAATACACACACACATATGTAGATTGGCAATTCACACCTAAACACCTTAACAGTAGGGGTTTCTTAAAGTCTTTGTTACTGTAATTAACAGATGAGGCCCCTCTGTTCCCATCAGGTGAGAAAACCGGCTGGGGATCTGTTTTAAAGTTGCATTATATGTTTTTGAAAGTGGAAATCTGAGGCCTCCTCCTCTGTTAAGAGACGGCTTTTCTCTTTTTACATAAATTGCTTCCTTCACCCCCCTCTAAAACCATCTGTGTTCTCGGTCCAAAATGTGCACATTTTGGTCCTCAAAAGAGGGTCCCTTATCTGTGAGGTGGAGGTGAACAGCTGAATCTTGTCCTGAGGAAGTAGCTCTCCTGTGTTGAGCCATGCATCTGTGAAGAGGCTGTTTAGTTTCTCCAATGTAGAGGTCTGGACAGTCCTCGCTGCACTGGACCGCATACACTACACCACTCTGTTTGTGTATGGGTCTTCTGTCCTTAGGGTGGACCAGCCTCTGTCTGAGAGTCCTGCTGGGTTTGAAATGTACTGGGATGTTGTGTTTGTTGAAAATCCGTCTGAATTTCTCTGATACTCTAAAAAAGTTAAATCTGGTCCTCTGGACATTCAAAAAAACAAAACAAAGCAAATCAACAAAAAAATGTAGAAACGTTTCGTCTCTCGTCCGAGAGACTTCCTCAGTCTGAGGTGCTGTATTCAGCTCAGTCTCTTAAATAGCACCTTC
>NC_056506.1:2262336-2269265 GCF_014905685.2 Nematolebias whitei | reverse complement strand
GATAATTTTACAAGTTCACATTTGATAAATTACAAGCAATCAAATCAGGCCAGAGAGCAGACTGATTAACATAAATAAAGCTAGAACAGCTCTTTAATTTAGACAATATAGTTTGACTAAGTAAATCAAATTAAGAGTATAACCATGATCCAAATAAAAACACGAACATAAGTTGGATAATATAATTATTCCTAGAAATAAACAACTATTTCAAATCAGTGTTATCACTAAGGTATAATCACGTTAAACAAACAGTGTTAACAGTTTTAAACGCAGACACAGAAACTAAGATGAATCTGCCTTAAAAACAGAATCACCAGACCTCCAACAGATATTGAATTAACACCCAGGAGGTAGGTAATAATTAATAGTTATTAATTATTACGCATAAACAATTTAGACACGAATCATTTTATATCCCTTAAGTATAATAGCAAGTTAAACTTTAAACAAAAGCCGATTTCAGTGAACCAAAACTTATCTGAAATATAGACCTAACGTCCTTGAGGGGGCGGGCTAAGTCGTAACCATAGCGACAGAAGCTGAACCAATCAGGAAGCTAGCCTTCTAAAACGGGGATAAAAGGCCTGGAATGACGCACGCGCACCGAGCATTTTCCGGGAGGCACACACGAGGCGGTTTGTTCTTAATGCTCCATTTATATGCATATATCTTATTAATGTAATTGTTTGTCTCTGAATATCTGTAACCCATGTTGTGTCAAATAAATCTTTTATACGAAGGGCGACGCCTCCGCCGTTTTGAACACGACGTGGTATTCTATCCACAACAAAATGGTGACACCCGACGTGCGGCGAGGTGATGCGGCCTACACTGAATTGGATCGAGGTGGCTTGCGGTGCACACAGAGAGAGGAACTGGGCCCATTACTTTCAGGTAAGCTGGTTAACTGTTTGGACCTTAAGGTCCGGAGTTTCTGGCTTTTCGGCTGTAAACTAAATTAAAACTAAATTCAACTTCCTCTGTTCGTGTGCATGCGGCCATCTCCGGAAAATAAAGATGGTTTTATTTAAGATAACTCCCAGTGATTCGTGTTAATTCTGACGAGTTGGATTACGATATTCAGACGGTTTTAGCACCGAACGCTTACTTAGACATTTTTAGGTAGTTTTCACAAGTTTGTGGACTTGTGCCGGTGGACGGCGGAAGGCCTGCCGGAAGTCACGTGGGTGACAACGTTTTCTCTCAAAATTCAGCGGGATTGGCCATCCAAAACTTTAGTCTGACGAGACTTAGGTCCATAGCGTTTCACAAATGCCTATGGGGGCTGAGGGTCGGGACTCCTCTGGCCAGTGTTGACTGCCGCCTAAATTGGACCCCATTATTAATTTAGCTTTGAGAGGAAATGAGTGAAATAGCATAGAGTGTTTACCAAATTTCATGTGATCGGGGATCGCATTAGTTTTAGGACGTTGTAATAACTTTGTTTGAGCCGTGTTTTGTATGTCGTGTGAACGCTTCAGGGGGGACGCGTTGGGAGAGACGTAACAAAAAAAGAGAGAGGGGGGAGTGAGCTGTGTGTGGGCGGAAGCTCAGGGTTACTTTTCTCTTTTTTCTGTGTGTCGGAGAAAGTATGCTTGGAGCCTGTGTGTGGTAAAGCACTCGTGAGGGGGTAGGGAGCGTTTCTTTGTTCCAACCGCACGAGGAGGTGAAGGTTTACGCGTGTTTTGTTTTGTCTTCGTTTCTGCGTCAGAGGTGTCTTGTGTGATCGGTGCTTCCGTATCCTGACCGGAAGGGGGCGCTGCTGTGAGGCAAGGACGGGTCTGGCCGCTGGGTTGTTCCGTACCAGACTTGTGTTTTATTAAGGCTGCGGCCAGGAGTGAATGACAATAACATATTTGAATGCCTGGGTGTGTGAATGTTGTTATCAGGTGTGGAACTCATGAATGTGGTACAGGTGAAGCCTGTGGAAAATCTACAGGATCATATCAGAGGCAAATTGCATGACTTATAGGGAGTATCAAAATGAAAGGGAGGTAATTAGTTTTAGATCAGGGGGCCACTAGCACAAACAAGCGGAAATGAGCTTTATGTACCAAAATTAAGGGGGTAGAGCTTGATTTTTAATGATTTAGGCTGTACAAGTTGGATTAATTTAAAAATATAGCTGATTGGCATGTCACAGCTAAATGGTATCTGATATGGGAACAGGCATAGCTGAAGATCTTTCAAATATTTGCTGATAGCCGTCGGAAGCCAGACAGAAACGGAGATGGGAGCAGACACAAGGTTAAACGAAACAATTTTCTGTGTGATAGGAAGGAGGCAGTGAACTCTGAAACAGAGAATGGTTTGAATCTCAAGGTAAGAGGGGACATCACGTGTACGAGCTGTAATTAACCAGGAGATGGAGTCAGAGTGAGTCAGCTGGAGAAGGTTGAATCATCTTGGAGTCAGCTTAGACAGTAGAGGGTTGAGATGTCAAAGCGAACGAGTGGAAGAAAAATATTGTAGAGGTGGCCTTGGTGGTACTGAACAAATTAGATTAACTTTCTTCTTGGAATTGACAATAAACTCAGGTTTTAAACTCAACTGCGAAACAACAGAATAAAATGAGTAATGGACAAAATCCTTGACACTTGTAAAATATAGAATTTTATTCTGGTCAAACAATACCTTACCAGACTCAAATTGAAAAAGTTAAATACGTTAGGAAACTAAACTCAAATTGGAAAAATTAGATTAAATTATACAGCCATAACTAAACTCAAATTGTAAATACTTGGGTTAAATAAATCAATCTTAATTGTACTCGAATTGAAAAACTTCAGTTTAAGTAATCAGTCCACATGAGTTGATCAGGTATTGGAAATGTTTAGCATTTAGGAGCTGTTTCCTTCTAAGAGCTGCAGGGACTAGGTTATTTATGGGACGACGACAATTCTAGTGGGTAAACGCCATGATTTTAACTTTATTATTTGAGACTTCACACAGGTCCTGGGAGTGCAAAAGGACAACAGAGAGGTGTACATGGTGAGTTTAAGAAGTGGTACTTTGTGAACAAAGGGCATGTACACGTTTTTGTGCAGTGATAATGGACTCTGTGATGTCTTGAGGAGTATACATGGTCTTAATTGATTTGTATTAAGAGTATCTTGTTTGTGATACAGTGAAAAAGCATAGTTATGAGAAGAGATGATTTGCAGATTGGTTATATAACAATAAGTGATTACATATTAACATGCTGCCTAAATTTACAAGGTCTGGACGATAATGTGGCCCTGGGAGTGGACTTCACTGTCAGGCGATGTGTCAACACACATACTCTACAAGATGGAGGACATTGTTTGGAGGGGAATATTTTATGCAGTAGGCGTAAAGAATTGGTTTGTGCAGTGTTTAATGAAAGCTTTCACTCTTGTGTAATTGAGCGGTTAAAACATCTATTGTACAATCCAGGACACCAGAATGACTCCGTTGGGGTAAACGCTGTGGTTCCAGAATAAAACTTGCTAACTAACGATTAATGTAGAGAACAGATGAATGTTGAATCTGGTTTTAATAATTTGATTATTTTTTTTCTTCTCTGCAGCTGGAGATGACAGAACTTTGGAGTGGGAAGATGAGTCTAATTACGCCCACAAAACATAGAAGGTAGCATTTAACTGCATACAGCATCCATCTGAGTTTTGATCAGGACTCTCGAGTGCCGGGGGCCGGATCGGATACAAATGTGGTCAGGTGGGCGCTGACGTTGGGTCTGTGAAACTGACCAATGGGACGGTTCGAATAAGTTGTCAGTCGAGCACAACTGACAAAAAAACAAAGAACTTTTCAGCCAAGTAACGTGACTTTTCAAAGATCTAACAGTCCAAGAGCGAACTGAACTAACTGTCCAGAGGGGGTGATGGAGTTTGTACACAGCAAGAACATCCAGTCAAGTCTTGCTGTATGCTGAGATATGAACTGCTGCACAAAGCTGAGCGGGTCTCCAAACAGACGGTGACGAGTCTGGGGACTGAACGGCTGAACGAAGAACTGGTGGTCACTCTGCCCAAGGTCACTAACATCAACTGCAGCCGGACGGAGGTGTCAACCCCACATTTGGTCTGTGATGGTCATCTAAGCACTTTGGGGTCGTGATCAAAAACTGCAGCTGGCTTTGATAATAATCACTCACATAGACTCATTTTAAAACAGGTGACACAACATGACACAGACGTACGGAGGTGGGAGTGCTAGACGATTCACCTGCTCCAACTGCTCTGAGATGGAAATTGTTTTATTACCTCAAATGCTCCACACCCCTGAACAAAATATTGATTTTAACTTTCCTTTTATACAGGTCAGGAAGTCTCATTCAGGAGAAACCTGAGACCTGATTTGGATGCAGTTCACTAATGTTTTCTAAAATAACACTGGATGATTGTCTTTGCCTTGAAGGGGCTAATTTTGGTGGGTCTGGTTTGATACAAGAGATTAAATTTATTTAATTAACTTTTTGCTAATTTAAAGGAGAGCTTGGGTTGTAGTTGGGTAATTGTTTGCAAAACCGGGGTTGAATAACAGTAGTGGGAAGTTTAAAACTACACCATATTTTTAGTTCTGTAACTAATACTCAATCTGAGTGTTAGTGGATTGCAGACGGTAATGCTTCAGATTTGAAACAATGCCGTTTCAGAAAGGGGGGAGGTGTGTAGGCAGCTCTGAGCAGGAAGCAGTTCATAGATCATTACAAATTATACAAAAATAACTTCTTCTGAGGCGATTAAAAGATCATATCATGTAGGGGAATCACATTGACATTGGGAAATGAATAAATCAGAGACCTACATAACGACATTGCACTTGTATATATGTATATCAGTTTAACAGAAGTATCTTTTTCTCTTTGTTGTAATGTGTACAGATTCCAGAAAGGGGGACGCCCCTAGCCTGAGGTGGATTTGAGCAAAGGTTAAAGGGAAATGGGGTGGTTTGATAATTTTAAACACAACTGACTTGACTGGACTGGACTGGACTCTGATAGTTTAATTGGGCGAATAAGAAAAATTTCATGAACAAAGGATTTTAACCATTTTTTCCTCGTTCTCTTTCTCTTTTATTTTTTCTCTTTCTCTCTGTTTCTTCCTTGCTATTTCTTCCCTTCTCTAGCACAGACAGGTACCTGGATGGAAGATTATATACTTTTTTCTCTCTCAGTGTTGTATGTCAGTTGGTTAAACTTTTAAGTTTATATTGTATTTTGATTGATGCTGTTGGCGCAAGCGATTTAATGAAGTTTCTTCCACAGGCTCCAGGAAGAGGGGCCGGCGTGGATGATTATTATTGTTATTGTTGTATTGTGTATGTTTAATTTTAATTGTAGGTAGACCGGTTGACGACGAAGGCTTGTAAGGGTGACAGATGGGATGAGAGCACACAGGTATACCTGGAGAAGTCCAGTATGTAACACAATTCAGCTTCAAGTGTACAGATGCATGTAAGAATAGCATTCTATTTTAGTTTTACTAATTCTGTTTTAGGATAACATTACAGTTTAATAATACACCTATCAGTAGCAATAATAACCATCAGGGTGTCCAATAATTCAGAAATAGGTTTTATTCACTACAGAAGTAACCACAGTCAGTTTTTCCAGGCCCAGGTCATGGATCCCACAGATAAAATAATCAAAAGGCCATGCAGGGTGTTTTAACAATTCGCAAGCTTTGGTGTCCAGCTTTTCTCATCAGGAGGGAGGAACTCTGACCGAGGAGACAAACTCACATCAGACTGAGTCCTGCTGAAAAGAGGGACAGGACAAGACCCCACCAGGTGGTGGACAGAACATCATATGTCATCGGTCCCCAGAAGGAGAGTGGCACTTGTACGACCCCACCAGGGCACCCCTGCAGAGGAGAGGAATCGATCGCTGGACCACATGGAGGATGATCTGAAGACAGCTCCCCACTACACCTGGAGGAGGTGACAGGACCTTCGTGGGAGCTTATTCTTTGCCCCTTTGTTCTGGTTGGAAAAAGGCAGTAGCAAACATCGGAGAAGGAGTCTCCGCTCTGCCTGAAGTCGGTCGGGTGGATCGGGTAAGGACGGAAGATTACCAGCCCTGACCGTGAAGAACAGAAGACGCGTCAAACTGATTTTAGTTTTGTCCCAATACACACACGTCATTTAGAATGTTTAATCAAACTGATACGGTTCTGAGGACTTTACATGAAGATAACTCCGCGGGCCGAATCCCGCCGAGCACCAAAGGACCCTCGTAGACGAACAAGGGCTCCCACCGCAAGCTCAAGAACCGAAGACCTGCTAGATAGAAATGTTTAAATTAAGGGTGTTGGCTTTTCCTGTTTAATATGAGTGTTTTGTACCTTTCAGTCATTCTGAAAAACAACCAGAGAAGGGTCGTGGATTCAATTGGAAACTTAACTATACATTTAACTTGACTATTAACTTAAATATTCAAATATTTTACTCCATTCAATTGGGCATTTAACCATTCTAAAATATCACGAGGTATTTTAAAAAGGTGGTTTAAAATAGAGTTTCACTTATTTATCTTTCTCTATGAGGGGTGTTGCTGCTTTTTTGTATTTTTATAAAGGTTTATGTGTGTGGTACTTTTCACAGGTGTTGGATCAGGGGTCTGGTCCAGGACCCCTGGGGAGTGCAGTAAGTTTGCGTCACGTCCATATTGATAAATAAATCCATAAAGAGGGTGAACTCCCATGAATATGGGAGTTCAAAAGAGGGAATGTTGGATTTAATATTTTATACCTTTTTATAATTCCTATCAAGCACTCAAATGTCATGTCATATAAAGTGTGTGTGTGTCTTTCTTCCAAGGTTGAACTATGTTTATAGAAAATGTTTGCTAATTCTAACTAGCTGACCTTTAAATATAATCTCATAGTAGCTAAAGATAATTTTACAAGTTCACATTTGATAAATTACAAGCAATCAAATCA
>NC_056506.1:2254301-2262236 GCF_014905685.2 Nematolebias whitei | reverse complement strand
GCTCATTTCCGACTTGGGGGAAGTGACGTGACACGTCCTCCACCCGGTCATTAGCTTGTTAGCTTAAAATTTAGCATCGCTAGCGTAGTTCAAAAGCATCATTTTATGACGGTCTTTAAACTCAAACGTGGCGAACTTTCAGCGAATATGTTTCGAAGAATGTAAACAGCGTTTCAGAACACAGCTTTAATGCGCTTTCCAGCGTTAAAAAGCAGATTTTATTCCCTATGAAAACGAATTTCATTTCCGGGTGGCGTGATTGACACTTCCCTCATCCAATCAGAACGTTACACACGGTCTTTCTCAACCAATGACGCAGCGTAGGGGTGAGGGGAGGTGACGTCAGTCAACCTTTCTCAGCAAATCAGAGCTTTCCAAAGCAGCAAACAACCAACCACGAAGCGTATTCCCCAGCTAGCAAGTTAGATTAGCGTAAAATAGTTCGTCACTTTTTCGTCTTTTAAACCATCAAAATGCACTTTTTCTGTTAAAAATTGTAACGAAACAACCCCCTGAGCTGCACAGAGAACGGCGCTCCGTGACAAAACGTCTTTCTAGCTATTTAAAACAACTCGTTCGAAGCTCCAGAACCGAGTCGGAACCACAGAACCGAAGCGGACCAGAAGCGTCCGGAACACAGTTTAAACAGAATGAAGCGTTTCCACAGCTCAAAGCCAGCTTAAGTTACACATACAGACGTACAATTCAGCTTTATAAAGACTTGTGACTCAATTTCAGCTTCTCTGTGAGCTTTCTGAGCATCACAGACCAACACGCTTAAAAACATGCAGCATTTCGCTTCAGGCGGTGCAGCTCCAAGCGCGCAGCTCCGGCTGCGTAAAGACGCACGGTTCAACTGTTATTTTATAACACATGCCAACATGAAAATCAATTAGCACACTAGTTACAGTCCATTTATGAGCACATACGGGCCACCAATGTAGAGGAACAGATGCTGGGATGTATTCATCATTTAACGCGAGTTCCTCATTTTTCTGGACTGAATAAAACGTGCACTGAATTTAAGGAAATGCAAAGTGAGACGTCATTTAAATTTGACCCATCAAAATGAATGCGGTCATTTATTTACAGAATCAAATTTAACATCAAACATTTACATTAATTTGGCAAATTATGAAAATAACAACAAAGCAATCAATCAGGAAAATCATACGGCCATGATTTTTCCGTTGCTGCACCAACAGACATTTATAACTGTACAACTATGATCTTTTACCCACATGAATGTGGGTAAGCACTTTACACAGACATTTCTAAATATCTGGGAGAATTTCTACTTGATAGAAAAGTTTAAGATGAAAGATGAAGTCTAAAGGGGAGAAAGATGGTGTTTGAGGTAGAGTGTTGAACAGAACGGCACTCTCCGGGCTTTCTTCAGCTTTTCCTCACAGTACACTTAGGTGGTGAAAACGACTCTTTTACCTGGAGATGTCTCAGGCGAGATTCCGTTTAACGCACCCTTTCAGCGTCTCCGTAGGATGCTGTTACTCGTCCGGAGTAGCTGCGAGGTTCTGTCCGCCACAGCTCACCTCAGTGGAAATGTTATAATCCCATGAAACTCGGAAGAGCTTCGTTGTCATGTCAGGAACTCCAACAGCACTCCATCAGAACTCCAGAACTCTAGAAGTCTGACAACTCTCCAACTCTGAGTACCTGTGTGTCTCTCCGTGTCCCTGTGAGTTCGTAGAGTCTGTGTAGACCAGGAAGTACTGACATTTTAAAGACTCTTTCCCGGTTCACTTTTTGGGATTTTTCATTGGTCAGAAACGACCAGAAGGGGTGTGTTTTTGTGACGTAAGAGGTTAGAGACAGCGAGAATTGTTATGAGACAGCTCAGAAATGTTCTCACAGACCGAGAGGGTTCTGTTTTGGCGTGCCTTAAGAAACAGGTGCAAAACATCTCTATTTACGTCTGAGAGGATTCTAAAACATGACAGTTTTAACATAACAACTTGTTTTTCGTTTGACTGTAACCTTGTAAACGCACACACTTGCTCATTCAAAAGCAGAAATCAGAAAAATGCATAATTACTCTGCACAGCTTTTAACATGAGAATAAAATCATTACTCAGTTAATAAAATTGATTAGTTCACTGCAACATCTAAAATGGTTTGAACTAAGACACTTTGATTATCAACATTTGTAAGATAGTAATGATAATAAAAAGAGAGTGTTCTTTTCACTTGAATCTTCAAGAAAGAAAGTCTCAGGATGGGTGAACCTGTATTTATGTATTCAAATACATGAAATGACAGCTTCTATCCCACAAGGTTCTAAAGGTCAAGAGTTTTGACCTTAGACTGGGTTTCGACGTAGGCTTAGTCCACTACATACACTACATTTCTATAATGTGTTGCGTTACAAGTTACATTCACGTCACATTGCATTTTTTTCATTTGTTCATTAGTTTGACAGTAAACAATGGTGAGAGGGGAACTGGTCCATTGAACCAACCAACGTAGCAGGTAACATTAGACCCGCCTTCAGAAAGAGCTGGGTCAGTGACGTATACGGCCTGTGTGCTCCCGCTGCACCTGCTCTAACACACCTAATGGATTCAACCTCGGAGAGTCAGCAGGAAGATATGTGCCACCCATGGCCTTATTTAAAAAATGTATTTGAGTTCACTGGTTCAAAAAACAACTCGTGGAGATTCTGGTGTCAACTTTGCCTCCCCCGAAACCATGAACTCCTGTCTTTCAAAAATTCGTTATCAAACCTGAAAAAACACATTGAGGTAAGTGAAGTTGCTAAATGCTACCTGACTTTTGCATGTGAAATTAATTTAGCTAGTGAAGTCTTATGTAACCTTAACTAGCTTCTTGTTCAACTGTACCGCTAACAAGTAAACCCAATTAAATTATTATAATCTAGCATGAACTGGCAACATGCTTGTTGTTAACACGGTGTCGTCTTGGTCATGTGTGTTTGACTGGACGCTAAATAACATGATGCTGTGCGTGTTTGTTGCTTGTGTGGCTAGGAGCTCGTTAGCCCCATGCTTATTCATAAGATGATATATTATAGAATGACAGGATTAACACTGATAATTACTTTAAAGCAGTGCTCTCAAACTGATCCGCTGCTGTGGTGCAGATTTTTGCTCCATTAAGCAAGTGGACATCTGAAATGGCTGCGTGAAGACGGTTTAGTTCAGGGGTCTGCAACAGGGGGCTCTGGAGCCACATGCAGCTCTTTGGTTCCTTTGCAGCGGCTCTTTCAAGCTTTCACCGAAACTAACATAAAACTGAATTTTACTGGTTATACAAACGACAAAAAAAAGATGAGTTCAAACAGTTTTCCTCTCATTTATTTTGCAAATATGTGAACACTGGTGCAAGTACAAGGAGAAACATACTTTAACTTGATACTTTATGAAGAACTGTCTGCATAATTTATATATATATATTTTTTTTTTTAAAAAGTTGGTTAAAAACTTATTGTTTTCCCTCTTTTTTAAAAGAATCTGGTCTTTTTTACTTTAAATGTTAAAAAGCATGAGATATTTGTTTGCTTTATAATGTCACCCCTACTGGCCATAAAAGCCCCCTCCAGAAAACCTAAAGTGGCTCACGGGCCACCAGTTGATGACCACAGTTGTAGCAGGTTGTTGCAGTTCTGGACATGTTTAATGTAGTGAACAAAGGTGTAAAAATGTCTATTTTGATCGTAAAGGTTGCAGACCCCTGGTTTAGTTGATTGAATGATCCAAATCAGATGCACCATCATATGGTTGTGACAAAAACCTGCAGCCACTCTGCCCTTTCACAGATCACTTTGAGACCTCTGCTTTAAAGAGTCCAGCCCTTAATTGTTTTTTTTAATTTGAAGGTGTAGTGTGTGAACACTATGCAATTCTTTATTAGGTTTATATAATTTGTATAAATTAGGATTTTTATTATAGCCTAACAATAGATCGTTAGCTCGATCCATTGTTAGACTGATGGTCCTCCTTTTACATGTGAACAGCTAGCTTGAATGTCAACAACAAACTGGTTGACCCACGATGAGAAGGTGATATTAGAAGACTGAGCTTTTTATAGCTCCTCAGACTGACAAAGTATTTTAGATTAAAGATGAAACATTTCAACAACTTTTTTTTTTTATCTATCCAGAGGACCTGACTTAACTTTTTATATTTACCGGTACTAAGAGTATATTTTTATTTTCAGAGAAAGCACAGCACTCATCTCCAGCGATACCTTGCACTGACTGCAACAGCCATCAAAAGGAAAGGACCGGAGTCCAGTGAAGGTGCTTCAACCAGCAAGCAGCGAAAACTGGGGGAAACCACTAAAGTTTCTCAAAAGAGCATTGACCATGCAGTGATAAACTTCATTGTCCAGGGTTTGCACCCTTTTGGAACAGTCAGGATTTCAAAGTCTGGTGCAGCAGCTTCAGCCGAATTCCACTGTGATGTCTCGTTCAACAGTTCGAACCATGATTGAACAAGCTACTGCTGAAATGAAGGCAAATATAAGGAAAGCAATGCAAACTATCAAATACATAGCAACAACAACAGATTCCTGGACTGCACATCGGCAGAGCTTTAATGGAGTGACTGCTCACTGGATAGATCCTGACAGTCTTGAGAGATCTTCAGTAGCTCTTGCTTGCAGGCGGCTTAAAGGTTCCCACACATTTGATGCATTAGCTGGTGTCCTCAACGATATACATACAGAGTACAACATCCGGGAGAAAACTGTAAGAACCACCACTGACAATGGCTCCAATTTCATCAAGGCCTTTAGGGTTTATGGCCCTGACGAAAACAACAATATGGACACATCTAGAGCAGGAAGTTCAGCTGAAGGGCAAAAAGAAGTGGAAGTGAATGATGATGAAGAAGATGAAGATCTGGGAGTAGATATAGAGGCTGTTGAGGTTGCCTCCCTCATGGATGAAGATGATTGTTCAGAATATCAGCTGCCAAAGCATCATCACTGTGCTTGCCATGTTCTTAACCTGATCTCAACAGTGGATGCCACAAAAGCAAACTCAAATGAGACCTACAAAAAGGTTTCTCGTGCAGCGTTTGCCAAGTGCTGGGCACTATGGAACAAGAGTGCTCGATCCACGATAGCTGCTGAAGTAATTGGAAGAGAGTGAAAGCTCCAGCTCATCCGCCCCAACGACACCAGGTGGAACTCCTTGTTTCTGGCAGTGGAACGTATACTGGGGATCATTAAGGACAGTGGAGAAGGGGCCATCAGAGCGGTTTCCATTGCACTTAAAGTCCCCATGTAAGTGGCACATAGTCATAAATTTTTATTCTTTTTTCAGTGATCCAGATGTGACTGTTATTGATACTAATGCTGTTGAAAGTCCATGAAAAATTTAACCTACACAAACTCTTCTATTATAAAATCAAACTACGGAAATACTCTGGCCACAATATAACCCTTAATTTCTATATTTATGCAAATGATTGATTGTGATCAGGCTCATTTGCTGGTGAATTGTAAATAACATGTTGATAGTGGTATATCAATTTATGAAATAGTTCATACTAACATACATTACATGGATAAATTATATAATATGATTGTTTGTTTGTGTAACAGGTTAAATCCTGCCGAGTGTGCTTTCCTGACTGAATATGTTGCGACAATGAGCCCAGTTGCCAAGGCCCTCAACATAATGCAAGCACAAGCAAATGTCCATATGGGATGGCTGGTGCCCACCATAACCCTCCTGACTGTGAAGCTTGACGACCTACGACTCTCCAATAAGTTTGGCCAGCCACTGATCGATGCCCTTCGAGGAGGAATAAAGCAGCGCTTTGGACCTATGCTTGCTGACCCTGAACTCATTGCTGCAGCAATTCTTCTTCCAAAGTTTCGTACTTCCTGGACAAGCAATGAAGACATGCTGAAACTGGGTAAATCATTTAAACTGTTCCTCACATTGCCATCTTTTTATAATTTATAAAAGTTGTAGTGTTCTCTAATGCAAAGAACAGCTCCTCATCATAAAATGTTTTAAAGCAAAATCTGAATGCATTTCACAGTATACAGCAGTGTATTATCTAATGAAATTATATGCAGTCTCCACATCCCCATCTGTTTTTCTCATTCCACTGAAGAGCAAAATTAGAGATGCTTCTCTTTATGGTCATTTCTGGTTATTGAGACACATACTTTGTTGTTTTGAAAGTACAGTGGTGTCATTCATGCGTCTCATTTAGGTAATTGGATGAATTATGTCTCCTCTATTTGGTAATAATGATGATTGTTGTGTGTAGGCCTGAACTACATCAAGACCCGCTTGGAACAGGAGTCAGTGCAGCTCCCTGGTAACAACTCAAGCTCATCAGAGGAGGAGGACTACTTTAGTGTCATGAAGGGAAACATTCCAGAAAGTGCCAGACAGCTAGATGGATACTTGGCCAGCACAGCCACTACCATGGATGTTCTCGTCAGTCCCTGCAGTGTGCGATTTGTCTTTGAAGGTAAACACACCCTTGCCTGCCTCAGCAGCATGTGAGAAACTGTTCAGTACAGCAGGACAGATTTTCTCTCCCAAAAGAGCCAGACTGGACTCCAAAAACTTTGAAAATCAACTTCTGAACTTGAACAAGAAATTCTTGCCACAATATTAAAATGTTTCAGTTCATGATGTTAGTACAGGAGACGAGATGTCTCCAAATGTCTCGTCACTTGGGTCCAAGTTTTGTAAATGGTGTCAGGAAGTTAAAATATTGTTCACTATTGACCCATTACAAGGTTAACTAGACATTATTTTTTTAAATTAGCATTGATGACAAACTGGAGTTGAAATGATCAGTGCCTATTCCTTTGTTAGATGTGTCTAATGCCCCTTTTTTCAGGCAGACCGTTTTACTTAAAGGTGTTTATTTCAGTTAAAATGACACATTGGTTTTGCTTTGTCTTAAAAAGTTAAATCTGGTCCTCTGGACATTCAAAAAACAAAACAAAGCAAAACAACAACAAAAATGTAGAAAGGTTTCGTCTTTCATCCAAAGGACTTCCTCAGTCTGAGGTGCTGTATTCAGCTCAGTCTCTTAACACTAGAACTCCCAAACCTTTGCCATTTGGCAGTTATACCTTTAAATCCCAAGGACCTGCCATTTGGCAGGTTTGAACTTGACTTTAGAAAGAATTCAAATAGAAATTAATTCAAATTCAGCCCGATTGCCTCCATTGTTATGTAAATGAGGCCATTACATTTGCAAGAAGTAACTCTAAAGACACTCTACTCAGCAGCAAGTTGGTCTCCAAAGGAACTTCAATGTAACTCCTGTAATTATTATGGTTTGAAGACCCCCCCCCCCCCCCAAATAAAAAAAATAAAAAATCAACGTTACCAGAAATTTAGATTCAAAATTCAAAGCTTTATTGTTATATGCACATTAAAGACACATGTTACCCTGTTTCCATGTACAATGAAATTCTTACTTTGCTTCTCACAACTGATGTCCAAAATATTTTATATAAATCTAAGTATGCAAGTAATAAAATATAAAATAAAATAGGCATGCAACAATATGATAACAAAAGCCATAATCTTGCTGATGGAGGGCACTCCCAGTGTTGCAGACCATGTGTCATGCACCGCTGGAAGGCGAACAATCCCTCACAGGATGAGGATTGCAATGAATGCCATTAGTTCAGGGAGGGCTATGAACCAGTTTTCATGCTGTGACTGGCATGCATGCTGGACAGTCCACTCCTATATGGTGTTGGATTTAATATTTTATACATTTTTATAATTCCTATCAAGCACTCAAATGTCATGTCATATAAAGTGTGTGTGTGTCTTTCTTCCAAGGTTGAACTATGTTTATAGAAAATGTTTGTTAATTCTAACTAGTTGACCTTTAAATATAATCTCATAGTAGCTAAGGATAATTTTACAAGTTCACATTTGATAAATTACAAGCAATCAAATCA